>NW_027274589.1:0-92379 GCF_030028105.1 Mobula birostris
ATCCCAGTCACCCATCTCCCCCGGGACATCATATTCTAGTCACCCATCTCCCCTGGGACATCAGATCCTAGTCACACATTTCCCCTGGGGCATCACATCCCAGTCACCCATCTCCCCCCGGGACATCACATCTCAGTCACACATCACCTCTGGGAGATCGCATTCCAGTCACACATCTCGAACATCACATCCCAGTCTCCCATCTCCCCAGGGGACTCACATCCCAGTCACCCATTTCCCCTGGGACATCACATCCCAGTCACCCATCTCCCCCGGGGCAACACATCCCAGTCACAATTTTCCCCCCGGGGAGTCACATCCCAGTCACATATCTCCCCAGGGACAGCACATCCCAGTCACACGTCTCCCATGGGGATATCGCATCCCAGTAGCCTTCTCCCCGGTACAACACACCCCAGTCACACATCTCCCCTGGGGCATCACATCCCAGTCACCCATCTGCGCCGGGACATCTCATCCCAGTCACCCATCTGCTCCGGGACGTCACATTCTAGTCACCCATCTCCCCTGGGACTTCACATCCCAGTCACACATCTCCCCTGGGGCATCACATCCCAGTCACCCATCTCCCCCGGGACATCACATCTCAGTCACACATCACCTCCGGGAGATCGCATTCCAGTCACACATCTCCCGTGGAACGTCACATCCCAGTCACCCATCTCCCCTGGGACATCGCATCCCAGTCACACATCTGCCCTGGGGCATCACATCCCAGTCATCCATCTCCCCTGGGACATCACATCCCAGTCACACATCTCCCCTGGGATATCACATCCCATCACACATCTCCCTTCGGCCATCACATCTCAGTCACCCATTGCTCCCGGGTCACATCCCACTCAAGGATGTCCCCAGGGACATCACATCCCAGTCTCCCATCTCCCCAGGGGACTCACATCCCAGTCACACATCTCCCCTGGGACATCACATCCCAGTCACACATCTCCCCTGGGGTATTGCATTCCAGTCACATATCTCCCCTGGGGAATGACATCCCAGTCACACATCTCCCCGGGGACATCACATCCCAGTCACCCTTCTCCCCTGGGACATCACATCCCAGTCGCACATCTCCCCTGGGAAATCACATCCCAGTCACCCACCTACCCTGGGACATCACATCCCAGTCACCCATCTCCCCTGGGTTAACACATCTCAGTCACCCATTGCTTCCGGGTCACATCCCACTCAAGGATGTCCCCAGGGAAATCACATCCCAGTCTCCCATCTCCCCAGGGGACTCACATCCCAGTCGCACATCACCTCTGGGACATCACATTCCAGTCAAACATCTCCCCTCGAACATCACATCCCAGTCACCCATCTCCCCTGGGGAATCACATCCCAGTCATCCATCTCCTCCGGGTCATCACATCGTAGTCACCCATCTCCTTTGGGACATCACATCCCAGTCACACATCACCTCCGGGACATCACATTCCAGTCAAACATCTCCCCTCCAACATCACATCCCAGTCACAAAAATCCCCTGGGACAACACATCCCAGTCACAAATCTCCCCTGGGACAACATATCCCAGTCACCCATCTCACCTGGGGAATCACATCCAGGTCACCCATCTCCCCTGGGACATCATATTCTAGTCACCCATCCCCTTGGGACATCACATCCCCGTCACACCTCTCCCCTGGCTCATCACATCCCAGCCACACATCTCCCCTCGGTTATCAGACCCCAGTCACACATCTCCCCCGGGGCATCACATCCCCGTCACAATTCTCCCCCCGGGGAGTCACATCCCAGTCACATATCCCCCCTGGGACAACACATCCCAGTCACACATCTCCCATGTGGATATCGTATCCCAGTTGCCTTCTCCCCGGGACATCACATCCAAGTCATCCATCTGCGCCGGGACATCACATCCCAGTCACCCATCTGCTCCGGGACATCACATTCTAGTCACCCATCTCCCCTGGGACATCACATCCCAGTCACACATCTCCACTGGGGCATCACATCCCAGTCACCCAACTCCCCCGGGACATCACATCTCAGTCACACATCTCCCCTGGGATATCACATCCCAGTCACACATCTCCCTTCGGCCATCACATCTCAGTCACCCATTGCTCCCGGGTCACATCCCACTCAAGGATGTCCCCAGGGACATCACATCCCAGTCTCCCATCTCCCAGGGGACTCACATCCCAGTCACACATCTCCCCTGGGACATCACATCCCTGTCACACATCTCCCCTGGGGTATTGCATTCCAGTCACATATCTCCCCTGGGGAATGACATCCCAGTCACACATCTTCCCGGGGAGATCACATCCCAGTCACTCTTCTCCCCTGGGACATCACATCCCAGTCGCACATCTCCCCTGGGAAATCACATCCCAGTCACCCACCTACCCTGGGACATCACATCCCAGTCACCCATCTCCCCTGGGTTAACACATCCCAATCACGCATCTCCCCTGGGATATCACATCCTAGTCAAACATCTCCCCTGGGGCATTGCATTCCAGTCACATATCTCCCCTGGGGAATGACATCCCAGTCACACATCTCCCCGGGTCATCACATCCCAGTCACCCTTCTCCCCTGGGACATCACATCCCAGTCACCCTTCTCCCCTGGGACATCACATCCCAGTCCACATCTCCCCTGGGGAATCACATCCCAGTCACGCATCTCCCCTGGAACATGACATCCCAGTCACCGATCTCCCCCGGGACATCACATCCCAGTCGCACATCTCCCGTGGAACATCACATCCCAGTCACCCATCTCCCCTGGGACATCACATCCCAGTCACACATCTCCCCTGGGATATCACATCCCAGTCACACATCACCCTTTGGCCATCACATCTCAGTCACCCATCGCTCCCGGGTCACATCCCACTCAAGGATGTCCCCAGGGAAATCACATCCCAGTCTCCCATCTCCCCAGGGGACTCACATCCCAGTCACACATCTCCCGTGGGGACATCGTATCGCAGTACCCTTCTCCCCTGGGAAATCACGTCCCAGTCACCCATCTCCCCCGGGACATCACATCCCAGTCACACATCTCACCTGGGGAATCACATCCAGGTCACCCATCTCCCCTGGGACATCATATTCTAGTCACCCATCCCCGTGGGACATCACATCCCTGTCAAACATCTCCCCTGGGGAATCACAGCCATGTCACACCTCTCCCCTGGGTCATCACATCCGAGTCACACATTTCCCCTCGGTTATCAGACCCCAGTCACACATCTCCCCCGGGACATCACATCCAAGGCTGTGATCTCCACTGGGACATCACATCCGAGTCACACATCTCCCCCGGGACATCACAACCCACTCACACATCACCTCTGGGACATCACATTCCAGTCACACATTTCCCTTGGAACATCACATCCCAGTCACCCATCTCCCCCGGGACATCAGATCCCAGTCGCACATGTCCCCTGGGAAATCACATCCTAGTCACCCATCTCCCCTGGGTTAACACATCCCAATCACCCATCTCCCCTGGGATATCACATCCCAGTCAAATATCTCCACTGGGACATGACATCCCAATCGCACATCTCCCCTGGGACATCGCATCTCAGTCACCCATCGATCCCGGGGCATCACATCCCAGTTAGAGATCTCCGCAGGGACATCACATCCCAGTCTCCCATCTCCCCAGGGGACTCACATCCCAGTCACCCGTCTCCCCTGGGACATCACATCCAAGTCACACATCTCCCCCGGGGCATCACATTCCCGTCACAATTCTCCCCCCGGGGAGTCACATCCCAGTCACATATCACCCCTGGGACAACACATCCCAGTCACACATCTCCCATGGGGATATCGCATCCCAGTAGCTTTCTCCCCGGGACATCATATCTCAGTCACACATCTCCCCTGGTGCATCACATCCCAGTCATCCATCTGCGCCGGGACATCACATCCCAGTCACCCATCTGCTCCGGGACGTCACATTCTAGTCACCCATCTCCCCTGGGACATCAGATCCCAGTCACCCATCTCCCCTGGGACTTCACATCCCAGTCACACATCTCCCCTGGGGAATCACATCCCAGTAACCCATCTCCCCCGGGAAATCACATCCCATTCACACATCACCTCCGGGACATCACATTTAAGTCACACATCTCCCCTGGAACATCAGATCCCAGTCACCCATCTCCCCCGGGACATCATATCCCAGTCACCCATCTACCCTGGGACATCACATCCCAGTCACCCACCTACCCTGGGACATCACATCCCAGTCACCCTTCTCCCCTGGGACATCACATCCCAGTCACACATCTCCGCTGGGACATGACATCCCAGTCACACATATCCCCCCGGGGAGTCACATCCCAGTCACATATCTCCCCTGGGGAATCACATCCTAGTCACACATCTCCCCGGGGACATCACATCCCAGTCACCCTTCTCCCCTGGGACGTCGCATCCCAGTCACACACCTCTCCTGGAACATCACATCCCAGTCACACATCTCCCCTGGAATATGACATCCCAGTCAGCCATCTCCCCCGGGACATCACATCCCAGTTGCACATCTCCCCTGGGGAATCACATGCCAGTTACCCTTCTCCCCTGGGACATCACATCCCAGTCAGCCTTTTCCGCGGGACATTTTATCCCAGTCACACATCTCCGCTGGGACATGACATCCCAGTCACATATCTCCCCTGGGGAATCACATCCTAGTCACACATCTCCCCGGGGACATCACATCCCAGTCACCCATCTCCCCTGGGACGTCGCATCCCAGTCACACATCTCCCCTGGGACATCGCATTCCGTCACATATCTCCCCAGGGGAATCACATTCCAGTCACACATCTTCCTGGGGACATCACATCCAAGTCAGAGATCTCCACAGGGACATCACATCTCAGTCACCCATCTGCCCCGGGACATCACATCCCACTTACACATCACCTCCGGGACATCACATTCCAGTCACACATCTCCCTTGGAACATCACATCCCAGTCACCCACCTCCCCCGGGACATCACATCCCAGTTGCACATTTCCCCTGGAGAATCACATCCCAGTCACCCATCTCCCCTGGGACATCACATAGCAGTCATCCTTCTCCCCGGGACATTTTATCCCAGTCACCCTTCTCCCCTGGGACATCACATCCCAGTCACATATCACCCCTGGGACATCACATCCCAGTCACACATCTCCGCTGGAACATGACATCCCAGTCACACATTTCCTCCCGGGGAGTCACATCCCAGTCACATATCTCCCCTGGGGAATCACATCCTAGTCACACATCTCCCCGGGGACATCACATCCCAGTCACCCTTCTCCCCTGGGACGTCGCATCCCAGTCACACATCTCCCCTGGGACATCGCATTCCGTCACATATCTCCCCAGGGGAATCACATTCCAGTCACACATCTTCCTGGGGACATCACATCCAAGTCAGAGATCTCCACAGGGACATCAGATCTCAGTCACCCATCTGCCCCGGGACATCACATCCCACTCACACATCACCTCCGGGACATCACATTCCAGTCACACATCTCCCTTGGAACATCACATCCCAGTCAGCCATCTCCCCTGGGGAATCATATCCCAGTCACGCATCTCCCCTGGAACATCACATCCCAGTCACCCACTTCCCTGGGACATCACATCCCGATCGCAGATTTCCCCTGGTGAATCACATCCCAGTCACCTATCTCCCCTGGTTATCACATCCCAATCACCCATCTCCCCATGGATATCACATCCCAGTCAAACATCTCCCCTGGGACATCACCATCACAGTCAAACATCTCCCCTGGGACATCACATCCCAGTCACACATCTCCCCTGGTGAATCACATTCCAGTCACCCATCTCCCCCAGGACATCACATCCCAGACACACATATCCCCCGAGACATACATCCCAGTCACACACCTCTCCTGGAACATCACATCGCAGTCACACATCTCCCCTGGGAAATCGCATCCCAGTCACACATCTCCTCTGGGAAATCACATCCCAGTCATAGATCTACCCAGTGACATCACATCCCAGTCTCCCATCTCCCCTGGGGAATCACATCCCAGTTACCCATCTCCCCTGGGGACATCTCATCCCAGTCACCCTTCTCCCCTGGGACATTGCATCCCAGTCACCCTTCTCCCCAGGGACATCACATCCCAGTCACACATCTCCCCTGGGACATCACATCCCAGTCACACATCTCTGCTGGGACATGACATCCCAGTCACCCATTTCCCCCCCGGGGAGTCACATCCCAGTCACATATCTCACCTGGGGAATCACATCCTAGTTATACATCTCCCTGGGGCATCACATCCCAGTCACACTTCTCCCATGGGACATCACAACAAAGTCACACATCTCCCCTGGGACGTCGCATCCCAGTCACACGTCTCCCGTGGGACATCGCATTCCGTCACATATCTCCCCAGGGGAATGACATCCCAGTCACACATCTTCCTGGGGACATCACATCTAAGTCAGAGATCTCCACAGGGACATCACATCTCAGTCACCCATCTGCCACGGGACATCACATCCCACTCACACATCACCTCTGGGACATCACATTCCAGTCACACATTTCCCTTGGAACATCACGTCCCAGTCACCCATCTCCCCCGGGACATCAGATCCCAGTCGAACATGTCCCCTGGGAAATCACATCCTAGTCACCCATCTCCCCTGGGTTAACACATCCCAATCACCCATCTCCCCTGGGATATCACATCCCAGTCAAATATCTCCACTGGGACATGACATCCCAATCGCACATCTCCCCTGGGACATGACATCCCAATCGCACATCTCCCCTGGGACATCGCATCTCAGTCACCCATCGATCCCGGGGCATCACATCCCAGTTAGAGATCTCCGCAGGGACATCACATCCCAGTCTCCCATCTCCCCAGGGGACTCACATCCCAGTCACCCGTCTCCCCTGGGACATCACATCCAAGTCACACATCTCCCCCGGGGCATCACATTCCCGTCACAATTCTCCCCCCGTGGAGTCACATCCCAGTCACATAACACCCCTGGGACAACACATCCCAGTCACACATTTCCCATGGGGATATCGCATCCCAGTAGCTTTCTCCCCGGGACATCACATCCCAGTCACACATCTCCCCTGGTGCATCACATCCCAGTCATCCATCTGCGCCGGGACATCACATCCCAGTCACCCATCTGCTCCGGGACGTCACATTCTAGTCACCCATCTCCCCTGGGACTTCACATCCCAGTCACACATCTCCCCTGGGGAATCACATTCCAGTTACCCACCTCGCCTGGGAGATCACATCCCACTCACACATCACCTGCGGGACATCACATTCAAGTCACACATCTCCCCTGGGACATCACATCCCAGTCCGCATCTCCCCTGGGACATCACATCCCAGTCACACTTCTCCCATGAGTCATCACATTCCAGTCACACATCTCCCCTCGGTTATCAGATCGCAGTCACACATCTCCCGTGGGACATCACATCCCTGTCAACCATCTCCCCTGCGACATCACATCCCAGTCCCATCTCCCCTGGGGAATCACATCCCAGTCACACATCTCCCCTGGGGCATCACATCCCAGTCACACATCTCCCCTGGGGCATCACATCCCAGTCACCCATCTCATCCGGGACATCACATCCCAGTCACCCATCTAACCCGGGGCATAACATCCCAGTTACAAATCTCCCATGAGGTATCACATCCCAGTAACCCATCTCCCCCGGGAAATCACATCCCATTCACACATCACCTCCGGGACATCACATTTAAGTCACACATCTCCCCTGGAACATCAGATCCCAGTCACCCATCTCCCCCGGGACATCATATTCTAGTCACCCATCTCCCCTGGGACATCAGATCCTAGTCACACATTTCCCCTGGGGCATCACATCCCAGTCACCCATCTCCCCCCGGGACATCACATCTCAGTCACACATCACCTCTGGGAGATCGCATTCCAGTCACACATCTCCCCTGGAACATCACATCCCAGTCTCCCATCTCCCCAGGGGACTCACATCCCAGTCACCCATTTCCCCTGGGACATCACATCCCAGTCACCCATCTCCCCCGGGGCAACACATCCCAGTCACAATTTTCCCCCCGGGGAGTCACATCCCAGTCACATATCTCCCCAGGGACAGCACATCCCAGTCACACGTCTCCCATGGGGATATCGCATCCCAGTAGCCTTCTCCCCGGTACAACACACCCCAGTCACACATCTCCCCTGGGGCATCACATCCCAGTCACCCATCTGCGCCGGGACATCTCATCCCAGTCACCCATCTGCTCCGGGACGTCACATTCTAGTCACCCATCTCCCCTGGGACTTCACATCCCAGTCACACATCTCCCCTGGGGCATCACATCCCAGTCACCCATCTCCCCCGGGACATCACATCTCAGTCACACATCACCTCCGGGAGATCGCATTCCAGTCACACATCTCCCGTGGAACGTCACATCCCAGTCACCCATCTCCCCTGGGACATCGCATCCCAGTCACACATCTGCCCTGGGGCATCACATCCCAGTCATCCATCTCCCCTGGGACATCACATCCCAGTCACACATCTCCCCTGGGATATCACATCCCATCACACATCTCCCTTCGGCCATCACATCTCAGTCACCCATTGCTCCCGGGTCACATCCCACTCAAGGATGTCCCCAGGGACATCACATCCCAGTCTCCCATCTCCCCAGGGGACTCACATCCCAGTCACACATCTCCCCTGGGACATCACATCCCAGTCACACATCTCCCCTGGGGTATTGCATTCCAGTCACATATCTCCCCTGGGGAATGACATCCCAGTCACACATCTCCCCGGGGACATCACATCCCAGTCACCCTTCTCCCCTGGGACATCACATCCCAGTCGCACATCTCCCCTGGGAAATCACATCCCAGTCACCCACCTACCCTGGGACATCACATCCCAGTCACCCATCTCCCCTGGGTTAACACATCTCAGTCACCCATTGCTTCCGGGTCACATCCCACTCAAGGATGTCCCCAGGGAAATCACATCCCAGTCTCCCATCTCCCCAGGGGACTCACATCCCAGTCGCACATCACCTCTGGGACATCACATTCCAGTCAAACATCTCCCCTCGAACATCACATCCCAGTCACCCATCTCCCCTGGGGAATCACATCCCAGTCATCCATCTCCTCCGGGTCATCACATCGTAGTCACCCATCTCCTTTGGGACATCACATCCCAGTCACACATCACCTCCGGGACATCACATTCCAGTCAAACATCTCCCCTCCAACATCACATCCCAGTCACAAATCTCCCCTGGGACAACACATCCCAGTCACAAATCTCCCCTGGGACAACATATCCCAGTCACCCATCTCACCTGGGGAATCACATCCAGGTCACCCATCTCCCCTGGGACATCATATTCTAGTCACCCATCCCCTTGGGACATCACATCCCCGTCACACCTCTCCCCTGGCTCATCACATCCCAGCCACACATCTCCCCTCGGTTATCAGACCCCAGTCACACATCTCCCCCGGGGCATCACATCCCCGTCACAATTCTCCCCCCGGGGAGTCACATCCCAGTCACATATCTCCCCTGGGACAACACATCCCAGTCACACATCTCCCATGTGGATATCGTATCCCAGTTGCCTTCTCCCCGGGACATCACATCCAAGTCATCCATCTGCGCCGGGACATCACATCCCAGTCACCCATCTGCTCCGGGACATCACATTCTAGTCACCCATCTCCCCTGGGACATCACATCCCAGTCACACATCTCCACTGGGGCATCACATCCCAGTCACCCAACTCCCCCGGGACATCACATCTCAGTCACACATCTCCCCTGGGATATCACATCCCAGTCACACATCTCCCTTCGGCCATCACATCTCAGTCACCCATTGCTCCCGGGTCACATCCCACTCAAGGATGTCCCCAGGGACATCACATCCCAGTCTCCCATCTCCCAGGGGACTCACATTCCAGTCACACATCTCCCCTGGGACATCACATCCCTGTCACACATCTCCCCTGGGGTATTGCATTCCAGTCACATATCTCCCCTGGGGAATGACATCCCAGTCACACATCTTCCCGGGGAGATCACATCCCAGTCACTCTTCTCCCCTGGGACATCACATCCCAGTCGCACATCTCCCCTGGGAAATCACATCCCAGTCACCCACCTACCCTGGGACATCACATCCCAGTCACCCATCTCCCCTGGGTTAACACATCCCAATCACGCATCTCCCCTGGGATATCACATCCTAGTCAAACATCTCCCCTGGGGCATTGCATTCCAGTCACATATCTCCCCTGGGGAATGACATCCCAGTCACACATCTCCCCGGGTCATCACATCCCAGTCACCCTTCTCCCCTGGGACATCACATCCCAGTCACCCTTCTCCCCTGGGACATCACATCCCAGTCCACATCTCCCCTGGGGAATCACATCCCAGTCACGCATCTCCCCTGGAACATGACATCCCAGTCACCGATCTCCCCCGGGACATCACATCCCAGTCGCACATCTCCCGTGGAACATCACATCCCAGTCACCCATCTCCCCTGGGACATCACATCCCAGTCACACATCTCCCCTGGGATATCACATCCCAGTCACACATCACCCTTTGGCCATCACATCTCAGTCACCCATCGCTCCCGGGTCACATCCCACTCAAGGATGTCCCCAGGGAAATCACATCCCAGTCTCCCATCTCCCCAGGGGACTCACATCCCAGTCACACATCTCCCGTGGGGACATTGTATCGCAGTACCCTTCTCCCCTGGGAAATCACGTCCCAGTCACCCATCTCCCCCGGGACATCACATCCCAGTCACACATCTCACCTGGGGAATCACATCCAGGTCACCCATCTCCCCTGGGACATCATATTCTAGTCACCCATCCCCGTGGGACATCACATCCCTGTCAAACATCTCCCCTGGGGAATCACAGCCATGTCACACCTCTCCCCTGGGTCATCACATCCGAGTCACACATTTCCCCTCGGTTATCAGACCCCAGTCACACATCTCCCCCGGGACATCACATCCAAGGCTGTGATCTCCACTGGGACATCACATCCGAGTCACACATCTCCCCCGGGACATCACAACCCACTCACACATCACCTCTGGGACATCACATTCCAGTCACACATTTCCCTTGGAACATCACATCCCAGTCACCCATCTCCCCCGGGACATCAGATCCCAGTCGCACATATCCCCTGGGAAATCACATCCTAGTCACCCATCTCCCCTGGGTTAACACATCCCAATCACCCATCTCCCCTGGGATATCACATCCCAGTCAAATATCTCCACTGGGACATGACATCCCAATCGCACATCTCCCCTGGGACATCGCATCTCAGTCACCCATCGATCCCGGGGCATCACATCCCAGTTAGAGATCTCCGCAGGGACATCACATCCCAGTCTCCCATCTCCCCAGGGGACTCACATCCCAGTCACCCGTCTCCCCTGGGACATCACATCCAAGTCACACATCTCCCCCGGGGCATCACATTCCCGTCACAATTCTCCCCCCGGGGAGTCACATCCCAGTCACATATCACCCCTGGGACAACACATCCCAGTCACACATCTCCCATGGGGATATCGCATCCCAGTAGCTTTCTCCCCGGGACATCATATCTCAGTCACACATCTCCCCTGGTGCATCACATCCCAGTCATCCATCTGCGCCGGGACATCACATCCCAGTCACCCATCTGCTCCGGGACGTCACATTCTAGTCACCCATCTCCCCTGGGACATCAGATCCCAGTCACCCATCTCCCCTGGGACTTCACATCCCAGTCACACATCTCCCCTGGGGAATCACATCCCAGTAACCCATCTCCCCCGGGAAATCACATCCCATTCACACATCACCTCCGGGACATCACATTTAAGTCACACATCTCCCCTGGAACATCAGATCCCAGTCACCCATCTCCCCCGGGACATCATATCCCAGTCACCCATCTACCCTGGGACATCACATCCCAGTCACCCACCTACCCTGGGACATCACATCCCAGTCACCCTTCTCCCCTGGGACATCACATCCCAGTCACACATCTCCGCTGGGACATGACATCCCAGTCACACATATCCCCCCGGGGAGTCACATCCCAGTCACATATCTCCCCTGGGGAATCACATCCTAGTCACACATCTCCCCGGGGACATCACATCCCAGTCACCCTTCTCCCCTGGGACGTCGCATCCCAGTCACACATCTCCCCTGGGACATCACATCCCAGTCGCACATCTCCCCTGGGAAATCACATCCCAGTCACCCATCTCCCCTGGGACATCACATCCCAGTCACCCATCTGCTCCGGGACGTCACATTCTAGTCACCCATCTCCCCTGTGACTTCACATCCCAGTCACACATCTCCACTGGGGCATCACATTCCAGTCACCCATCTCCCCTGGGGAATCACATCCCTGTCACACATCTCCCCTGGGACATCAGATCTCAGTCACACATCTCCCATCGGTTATCAGATGCCAGTCACCCATCTCCCCTGAGGAATCACATTGCAGTCATCCATATCCCCCAGGACATCATATCCCTGTCACCCTTCTCCCCCCAGGGAGTCACATCCCAGTCACATTACTCCCCTGGGTCATCACATCCCAGTCACCCGTCTCCCCCGGGACATCACATCCCAGTCACACATCACCTCCGGGACATCACATTCCAGTCAAACATCTCCCCTCCAACATCACATCCCAGTCACCCATCTTCCCTGGGGAATCACATCCCAGTCACAAATCTCCCCTGGGGAATCACATCCAGGTCACCCATCTCCCCTGGGACATCATATTCTAGTCATCCATCACCGTGGGACATCACATCCCCGTCACACATCTCCCCTGGGGAATCACAACTATGTCACACCTCTCCCCTGGGTCATCACATCCCAGTCACACATCTCCCCTCGGTTATCAGACCCCAGTCACACATCTCCCCCGGGACATCACATCCAAGGCAGTGATCTCCACTGGGACATCACATCCGAGTCACACATCTCCCCCGGGACATCACAACCCACTCACACATCACCTCCGGGACATCACATTCCAGTCACACATCTCCCCTGGGGAATCACATCCCAGTCACCCACCTACCCTGGGACATCACATCCCAGTCACCCATCTCCCCTGGGTTAATACATCCCAGTCACCCATGCCCCTGGGATATCACATCCCATTCAAACATCTAACCTGGGACATGACATCCCAATCGCACATCTCCCCTCGGACATCGCATCTCAGTCACCCATCACTCCCGGGGCATCACATCCCAGTCAGAGATCTCCCCAGGGACATCACATCCCAGTCTCCCATCTCCCCAGGGGACTCACATCCTAGTCGCATATCTCCCCTGGGAAATCACATCCCAGTCACCCACCCACCCTGGGACATCACATCCCAGTCACGCATCTCCCCTGGGTTAACACATCCCACTCACCCATCTCCCCTGGGTTAACACATCCCAATCACCCATCTCCTGTGGGATATCACATCCCAGTCAAAAATCTCCCCTGGGGCATTGCATCCCAGTCACATATCTCCCCTGGGGAATGACATCCCAGTCACACATCTCCCTGGGGACATCACATCCCAGTCACCCTTCTCCCCTGGGACATCACATCCCAGTCACACATCTCTCCTGGGAAATCACATCCCAGTCACACATCTGCCCCCGGGGAGTCACATCCCAGTCACACATCTTCCCCCGGGGAGACACATCCCAGTCACACATCTCCCCCGGAACATGACATCCCAGTCACCCATCTCTCCCGGGACATCACATCCCAGTCGCACATCTCCCCTGGGAAATCACATCCCAGTCATCCACCTTCCCTGGGACATTACATCCCAGTCACCCATCTCCCCTGGGACATCACATCCCAGTCGCACATCTCCCCTGGGAATTCACATCCCAGTCACCCATCTCCCCTGGGTTAACACATCCCAATCACCCATCTGCTCTGGGATATCACATCCCAGTCAAACATCTCCCCTGGGGCATTGCATTCCAGTCACATATCTCCCCTGGGGAACGACATCCCAGTCACACATCTCCCCGGGGACATCACATCCCAGTCACCCCTCTCCCCTGGGACATCACATCCCAGTCACACATCTCTCCTGGGGAATCACATCCCAGTCACACATCTCCCCCCGAGGAGTCACATCCCAGTCACACTTCCCCCTGGGGAATCACATCCCAGGCACACATCTCCCACGGACATCACATCCCAGTCACCCTTCTCCCCTGGGACATCAGATCCCAGTCACACCTCTCCCCTGGGGAATCACATCCCTGTCACACATCTCCCCTGGGACATCATATCCCAGTCACACATCTCCCATCGGTTATCAGATCCCAGTCACCCATCTCCCCTCAGGAATCACATCCCAGTCATCCATCTCCCCCAGGACATCACATCCCAGTCAGACTTCTCCCCCCGAGGAGTCACATCCCAGTGACATATCTCCCCTGGGACATCACATCCCAGTCACACATCTCCCGTGGGGACATCGTATCGCAGTACCCTTCTCCCCTGGGACATAACATCCCAGTCACACATCACCTCCGGGACATCACATTCCAGTCAAAATCTCCCCTCGAACATCACATCCCAGTCACAAATCTCCCCTGGGACAACACATCCCAGTCACCCATCTCACCTGGGGAATCACATCCAGGTCACCCATCTCCCCTGGGACATCATATTCTAGTCACCCATCTCCCCTGGGACATCAGATCCTAGTCACACATTTCCCCTGGGGCATCACATCCCAGTCACACATCTCCCCTGGAACATCACATCCCAGTCACCCATCTCCCCAGGGGACTCACATCCCAGTCACCCATTTCCCCTGGGACATCACATCCCAGTCACCCATCTCCCCCGGGGCAACACATCCCAGTCACAATTTTCCCCCCGGGGAGTCACATCCCAGTCACATATCTCCCCTGGGACAGCACATCCCAGTCACACGTCTCCCATGGGGATATCGCATCCCAGTAGCCTTCTCCCCGGTACAACACACCCCAGTCACACATCTCCCCTGGGGCATCACATCCCAGTCACCCATCTGCGCCGGGACATCTCATCCCAGTCACCCATCTGCTCCGGGACGTCACATTCTAGTCACCCATCTCCCCTGGGACTTCACATCCCAGTCACACATCTCCCCTGGGGCATCACATCCCAGTCACCCATCTCCCCCGGGACATCACATCCCAGTCACCCATCTCCCCCGGGACATCACATCTCAGTCACACATCACCTCCGGGACATCACATCCCAGTCACACATCTCCCGTGGAACATCACATCCCAGTCACCCATCTCCCCTGGGACATCGCATCCCAGTCACACATCTCCCCTGGGGCATCACATCCCAGTCATCCATCTCCCTTTGGCCATCACATCTCAGTCACCCATTGCTCCCGGGTCACATCCCACTCAAGGATGTCCCCAGGGACATCACATCCCAGTCTCCCATCTCCCCAGGGGACTCACATCCCAGTCACACATCTCCCCTGGGACATCACATCCCAGTCACACATCTCCCCTGGGGTATTGCATTCCAGTCACATATCTCCCCTGGGGAATGACATCCCAGTCACACATCTCCCCGGGGACATCACATCCCAGTCACCCTTCTCCCCTGGGACATCACATCCCAGTCGCACATCTCCCCTGGGAAATCACATCCCAGTCACCCACCTACCCTGGGACATCACATCCCAGTCACCCATCTCCCCTGGGTTAACACATCTCAGTCACCCATTGCTCCCGGGTCACATCCCACTCAAGGATGTCCCCAGGGAAATCACATCCCAGTCTCCCATCTCCCCAGGGGACTCACATCCCAGTCACACATCACCTCTGGGACATCACATTCCAGTCAAACATCTCCCCTCGAACATCACATCCCAGTCACCCATCTCCCCTGGGGAATCACATCCCAGTCATCCATCTCCTCCGGGTCATGACATCGTAGTCACCCATCTCCTTTGGGACATCACATCCCAGTCACACATCATCTCCGGGACATCACATTCCAGTCAAACATCTCCCCTCCAACATCACATCCCAGTCACAAATCTCCCCTGGGACAACACATCCCAGTCACAAATCTCCCCTGGGACAACATATCCCAGTCACCCATCTCACCTGGGGAATCACATCCAGGTCACCCATCTCCCCTGGGACATCATATTCTAGTCACCCATCCCCTTGGGACATCACATCCCCGTCACACCTCTCCCCTGGCTCATCACATCCCAGCCACACATCTCCCCTCGGTTATCAGACCCCAGTCACACATCTCCCCCGGGGCATCACATCCCCGTCACAATTCTCCCCCCGGGGAGTCACATCCCAGTCACATATCTCCCCTGGGACAACACATCCCAGTCACACATCTCCCATGTGGATATCGTATCCCAGTTGCCTTCTCCCCGGGACATCACATCCAAGTCATCCATCTGCGCCGGGACATCACATCCCAGTCACCCATCTGCTCCGGGACATCACATTCTAGTCACCCATCTCCCCTGGGACATCACATCCCAGTCACACATCTCCACTGGGGCATCACATCCCAGTCACCCAACTCCCCCGGGACATCACATCTCAGTCACACATCTCCCCTGGGATATCACATCCCAGTCACACATCTCCCTTCGGCCATCACATCTCAGTCACCCATTGCTCCCGGGTCACATCCCACTCAAGGATGTCCCCAGGGACATCACATCCCAGTCTCCCATCTCCCAGGGGACTCACATCCCAGTCACACATCTCCCCTGGGACATCACATCCCTGTCACACATCTCCCCTGGGGTATTGCATTCCAGTCACATATCTCCCCTGGGGAATGACATCCCAGTCACACATCTTCCCGGGGAGATCACATCCCAGTCACTCTTCTCCCCTGGGACATCACATCCCAGTCGCACATCTCCCCTGGGAAATCACATCCCAGTCACCCACCTACCCTGGGACATCACATCCCAGTCACCCATCTCCCCTGGGTTAACACATCCCAATCACGCATCTCCCCTGGGATATCACATCCTAGTCAAACATCTCCCCTGGGGCATTGCATTCCAGTCACATATCTCCCCTGGGGAATGACATCCCAGTCACACATCTCCCCGGGTCATCACATCCCAGTCACCCTTCTCCCCTGGGACATCACATCCCAGTCACCCTTCTCCCCTGGGACATCACATCCTAGTCCACATCTCCCCTGGGGAATCACATCCCACTCACGCATCTCCCCTGGAACATGACATCCCAGTCACCCATCTCCCCCGGGACATCACATCCCAGTCGCACATCTCCCCTGGAACATCACATCCCAGTCACCCATCTCCCCTGGGACATCGCATCCCAGTCACACATCTCCCCTGGGGCATCACATCCCAGTCATCCATCTCCCCTGGGACATCACATCCCAGTCACACATCTCCCCTGGGATATCACATCCCAGTCACACATCACCCTTTGGCCATCACATCTCAGTTACCCATCGCTCCCGGGTCACATCCCACTCAAGGATGTCCCCAGGGAAATCACATCCCAGTCTCCCATCTCCCCAGGGGACTCACATCCCAGTCACACATCTCCCCTGGGACATCACATTCCAGTCACCCATCTCACCTGGAGAATCACATCCAGGTCACCCATCTCCCCTGGGACATCATATTCTAGTCACCCATCCCCGTGGGACATCACATCCCCGTCACACCTCTCCCCTGGGACATCATATCCCAGTCACACATCTCCCATCGGTTATCAGATCCCAGTCACCCATCTCCCCTGAGGAATCACATCGCAGTCATCCATCTCCCCCAGGACATCACATCCCAGTCACACTTCTCCCCCTGAGGAGTCACATCCCAGTCACATATCTCCCTGGGACATCACATCCCAGTCACACATCTCCCGTGGGGACATCGTATCGCAGTACCCTTCTCCCCTGGGAAATCACATCCCAGTCACCCATCTCCCCGGGACATCACATCCCAGTCACACATCACCTCTGGGACATCACATTCCAGTCAAACATCTCCCCTCCAACATCACATCCCAGTCACAAATCTCCCTGGGACAACACATCCCAGTCACACATCTCACCTGGGGAATCACATCCAGGTCACCCATCTCCCCTGGGACATCATATTCTAGTCACCCATCCCCGTGGGACATCACATCCCTGTCAAACATCTCCCCTGGGGAATCACAGCCATATCACACCTCTCCCCTGGGTCATCACATCCGAGTCACACATTTCCCCTCGGTTATCAGACCCCAGTCACACATCTCCCCCGGGACATCACATCCAAGGCTGTGATCTCCACTGGGACATCACATCCGAGTCACACATCTCCCCCGGGACATCACAACCCACTCACACATCACCTCTGGGACATCACATTCCAGTCACACATTTCCCTTGGAACATCACATCCCAGTCACCCATCTCCCCCGGGACATCAGATCCCAGTCGCACATGTCCCCTGGGAAATCACATCCTAGTCACCCATCTCCCCTGGGTTAACACATCCCAATCACCCATCTCCCCTGGGATATCACATCCCAGTCAAATATCTCCACTGGGACATGACATCCCAATCGCACATCTCCCCTGGGACATCGCATCTCAGTCACCCATCGATCCCGGGGCATCACATCCCAGTTAGAGATCTCCGCAGGGACATCACATCCCAGTCTCCCATCTCCCCAGGGGACTCACATCCCAGTCACCCGTCTCCCCTGGGACATCACATCCAAGTCACACATCTCCCCCGGGGCATCACATTCCCGTCACAATTCTCCCCCCGGGGAGTCACATCCCAGTCACATATCACCCCTGGGACAACACATCCCAGTCACACATCTCCCATGGGGATATCGCATCCCAGTAGCTTTCTCCCCGGGACATCATATCTCAGTCACACATCTCCCCTGGTGCATCACATCCCAGTCATCCATCTGCGCCGGGACATCACATCCCAGTCACCCATCTGCTCCGGGACGTCACATTCTAGTCACCCATCTCCCCTGGGACATCAGATCCCAGTCACCCATCTCCCTGGGACTTCACATCCCAGTCACACATCTCCCCTGGGGAATCACATTCCAGTTACCCACCTCGCCTGGGAGATCACATCCCACTCACACATCACCTGCGGGACATCACATTCAAGTCACACATCTCCCCTGGGTCATCACATCCCAGTCCGCATCTCCCCTGGGACATCACATCCCTGTCAACCATCTCCCCTGCGACATCACATCCCAGTCCCATCTCCCCTGGGGAATCACCTCCCAGTCACACATCTCCCCTGGGGCATCACATCCCAGTCACCCATCTCATCCGGGACATCACATCCTAGTCACTCATCTGCTCGGGGACATCACATCCCAGTCACCCATCTAACCCGGGACATAACATCCCAGTTACACATCTCCCATGAGGTATCACATCCCAGTAACCCATCTCCCCCGGAAATCACATCCCATTCACACATCACCTCCGGGACATCACATTTAAGTCACACATCTCCGCTAGAACATCAGATCCCAGTCACCCATCTCCCCCGGGACATCATATCCCAGTCACCCATCTACCCTGGGACATCACATCCCAGTCACCCACCTACCCTGGGACATCACATCCCAGTCACCCTTCTCCCCTGGGACATCACATCCCAGTCACACATCTCCGCTGGGACATGACATCCCAGTCACACATATCCCCCCGGGGAGTCACATCCCAGTCACATATCTCCCCTGGGGAATCACATCCTAGTCACACATCTCCCCGGGGACATCACATCCCAGTCACCCTTCTCCCCTGGGACGTCGCATCCCAGTCACACATCTCCCCTGGGACATCACATCCCAGTCGCACATCTCCCCTGGGAAATCACATCCCAGTCACCCATCTCCCCTGGGACATCACATCCCAGTCACCCATCTGCTCCGGGACGTCACATTCTAGTCACCCATCTCCCCTGTGACTTCACATCCCAGTCACACATCTCCACTGGGGCATCACATTCCAGTCACCCATCTCCCCTGGGGAATCACATCCCTGTCACACATCTCCCCTGGGACATCAGATCTCAGTCACACATCTCCCATCGGTTATCAGATGCCAGTCACCCATCTCCCCTGAGGAATCACATTGCAGTCATCCATATCCCCCAGGACATCATATCCCAGTCACCCTTCTCCCCCCAGGGAGTCACATCCCAGTCACATTACTCCCCTGGGTCATCACATCCCAGTCACCCGTCTCCCCCGGGACATCACATCCCAGTCACACATCACCTCCGGGACATCACATTCCAGTCAAACATCTCCCCTCCAACATCACATCCCAGTCACCCATCTTCCCCCCTGGGGAATCACATCCCAGTCACAAATCTCCCCTGGGAATCACATCCAGGTCACCCATCTCCCCTGGGACATCATATTCTAGTCATCCATCACCGTGGGACATCACATCCCCGTCACACATCTCCCCTGGGGAATCACAACTATGTCACACCTCTCCCCTGGGTCATCACATCCCAGTCACACATCTCCCCTCGGTTATCAGACCCCAGTCACACATCTCCCCCGGGACATCACATCCAAGGCAGTGATCTCCACTGGGACATCACATCCGAGTCACACATCTCCCCCGGGACATCACAACCCACTCACACATCACCTCCGGGACATCACATTCCAGTCACACATCTCCCCTGGGGGAATCACATCCCAGTCACCCACCTACCCTGGGACATCACATCCCAGTCACCCATCTCCCCTGGGTTAATACATCCCAGTCACCCATGCCCCTGGGATATCACATCCCATTCAAACATCTAACCTGGGACATGACATCCCAATCGCACATCTCCCTCGGACATCGCATCTCAGTCACCCATCACTCCGGGGCATCACATCCCAGTCAGAGATCTCCCCAGGGACATCACATCCCAGTCTCCCATCTCCCCAGGGGACTCACATCCTAGTCGCACATCTCCCTGGGAAATCACATCCCAGTCACCCACCCACCCTGGACATCACATCCCAGTCACGCATCTCCCCTGGGTTAACACATCCCACTCACCCATCTCCCCTGGGTTAACACATCCCAATCACCCATCTCCTGTGGGATATCACATCCCAGTCAAAAATCTCCCCTGGGGCATTGCATCCCAGTCACATATCTCCCCTGGGGAATGACATCCCAGTCACACATCTCCCTGGGGACATCACATCC
This sequence comes from Mobula birostris, assembly GCF_030028105.1. Lineage (NCBI taxonomy): Eukaryota > Metazoa > Chordata > Chondrichthyes > Myliobatiformes > Myliobatidae > Mobula > Mobula birostris. Next base: position 21,407 of record NW_027274589.1, read on the forward strand.
CAGTCACCCCTTCTCCCCTGGGACATCACATCCCAGTCACACATCTCTCCTGGAAATCACATCCCAGTCACACATCTGCCCCCGGGGAGTCACATCCCAGTCACACATCTTCCCCCGGGGAGTCACATCCCAGTCACACATCTCCCCCGGAACATGACATCCTAGTCACCCATCTCTCCCGGGACATCACATCCCAGTCGCACATCTCCCCTGGGAAATCACATCCCAGTCATCCACCTTCCCTGGGACATTACATCCCAGTCACCCATCTCCCCTGGGACATCACATCCCAGTCGCACATCTCCCCTGGGAATTCACATCCCAGTCACCCATCTCCCCTGGGTTAACACATCCCAATCACCCATCTGCTCTGGGATATCACATCCCAGTCAAACATCTCCCCTGGGGCATTGCATTCCAGTCACATATCTCCCCTGGGGAACGACATCCCAGTCACACATCTCCCCGGGGACATCACATCCCAGTCACCCCTCTCCCCTGGGACATCACATCCCAGTCACACATCTCTCCTGGGGAATCACATCCCAGTCACACATCTCCCCCCGAGGAGTCACATCCCAGTCACACTTCCCAATGGGGAATCACATCCCAGGCACACATCTCCCACGGACATCACATCCCAGTCACCCTTCTCCCCTGGGACATCAGATCCCAGTCACACATCTCCCCTGGGGAATCACATCCCTGTCACACATCTCCCCTGGGACATCATATCCCAGTCACACATCTCCCATCGGTTATCAGATCCCAGTCACCCATCTCCCCTCAGGAATCACATCCCAGTCATCCATCTCCCCCAGGACATCACATCCCAGTCAGACTTCTCCCCCGAGGAGTCACATCCCAGTCACATATCTCCCCTGGGACATCACATCCCAGTCACACATCTCCCGTGGGGACATCGTATCGCAGTACCCTTCTCCCCTGGGACATCACATCCCAGTCACACATCACCTCCGGGACATCACATTCCAGTCAAAATCTCCCCTCGAACATCACATCCCAGTCACAAATCTCCCCTGGGACAACACATCCCAGTCACCCATCTCACCTGGGACATCATATTCTAGTCACCCATCCCCGTGGGACATCACATTCCCGTCACACATCTCCCCTGGGGAATCACAGCCATGTCACACCTCTCCCCTGGGTCAACACATCCCAGTCACACATATCCCCTCGGTTATCAGATCCCAGTCACCCATCTCCCCTCAGGAATCACATTCCAGTCATCCATCTCCCCCAGGACATCACATCCCAGTCAGACTTCTCCCCCCGAGGAGTCACATCCCAGTCACATATCTCCCCTGGGACATCACATCCCAGTCACACATCTCCCGTGGGGACATCGTATCGCAGTACCCCTCTCCCCTGGGACATCACATCCCAGTCACACATCACCTCCGGGACATCACATTCCAGTCAAAATCTCCCCTCGAACATCACATCCCAGTCACAAATCTCCCCTGGGACAACACATCCCAGTCACCCATCTCACCTGGGGAATCACATCCAGGTCACCCATCTCCCCTGGGACATCATATTCTAGTCACCCATCCCCGTGGGACATCACATTCCCGTCACACATCTCCCCTGGGGAATCACAGCCATGTCACACCTCTCCCCTGGGTCAACACATCCCAGTCACACATTTCCCCTCGGTTATCAGACCCCAGTCGCACATCCCCCCCGGGACATCACATCCCAGTCATACATTTCCCCTCGGTTATCAGACCCCAGTCGCACAGCCCCCCCGGGACATCACATCCCAGTCATACATTTCCCCTCGGTTATCAGACCCCAGTCACACATCTCCCTCGGGATATCACATCCAAGGCAGTGATCTCCACTGGGACATCACATCCGAGTCACACATCTCCCCTGGGAAATTATATCCCAGTCACCCACCTACCCTGGGACATCACATCCCAGTCACCCATCTCCCCTGGGTTAATACATCCCAGTCACCCATGCCCCTGGTATATCACATCCCAGTCAAACATCTCCCCTGGGACATGACATCCCAATCGCACATCTCCCCTGGGACATCGCATCTCAGTCACCCATCACTCCCGGGGCATCACATCCCAGTCAGAGATCTGCGCCGGGACATCACATCCCAGTCACCCATCTGCTCCGGGACATCACATCCCAGTCACCCATCTCCCCCTGGACATCACATCTCAGTCACACATCACCTCCGGGACATCATATTCCAGTCAAACATCTCCCCTCCAACATCACATCCCAGTCACAAATCTCCCCTGGGGAATCACATCCAGGTCACCCATCTCCCCTGGGACATCATATTCTAGTCACCCATCCCCGTGGGACATCACATCCCCGTCACACATCTCTCCTGGGGAATCACAACTATGTCACACCTCTCCCCTGGGTCATCACATCCCAGTCACACATCTCCCCTCGGTTATCAGACCCCAGTCACACATCTCCCCTCGGTTATCAGACCGCAGTCACACATCTCCCACATCCAAGGCTGTGATCTCCACTGGGACATCACATCCGAGTCACACATCTCCGCCGGGACATCACAACCCACTCACACATCACCTCCGGGACATCACATTCCAGTCACACATCTCCCCTGGGGAATCACATCCCAGTCACCCACCTACCCTGGGACATCACATCCCAGTCACCCATCTCCCCTGGGTTAATACATCCCAGTCACCCATCTCATCCGGGACATCACATCCTAGTCACTCATCTGCTCGGGGACATCACATCCCAGTCACCCATCTAACCCGGGACATAACATCCCAGTTACACATCTCCCATGAGGTATCACATCCCAGTAACCCATCTCCCCCGGGAAATCACATCCCATTCACACATCACCTCCGGGACATCACATTTAAGTCACACATCTCCGCTAGAACATCAGATCCCAGTCACCCATCTCCCCCGGGACATCATATCCCAGTCACCCATCTACCCTGGGACATCACATCCCAGTCACCCACCTACCCTGGGACATCACATCCCAGTCACCCTTCTCCCCTGGGACATCACATCCCAGTCACACATCTCCGCTGGGACATGACATCCCAGTCACACATATCCCCCTGGGGAGTCACATCCCAGTCACATATCTCCCCTGGGGAATCACATCCTAGTCACACATCTCCCCGGGGACATCACATCCCAGTCACCCTTCTCCCCTGGGACGTCGCATCCCAGTCACACATCTCCCCTGGGACATCACATCCCAGTCGCACATCTCCCCTGGGAAATCACATCCCAGTCACCCATCTCCCCTGGGACATCACACCCCAGTCACCCATCTGCTCCGGGACGTCACATTCTAGTCACCCATCTCCCCTGTGACTTCACATCCCAGTCACACATCTCCACTGGGGCATCACATTCCAGTCACCCATCTCCCCTGGGGAATCACATCCCTGTCACACATCTCCCCTGGGACATCAGATCTCAGTCACACATCTCCCATCGGTTATCAGATGCCAGTCACCCATCTCCCTTGAGGAATCACATTGCAGTCATCCATATCCCCCAGGACATCATATCCCAGTCACCCTTCTCCCCCCAGGGAGTCACATCCCAGTCACATTACTCCCCTGGGTCATCACATCCCAGTCACCCGTCTCCCCCGGGACATCACATCCCAGTCACACATCACCTCCGGGACATCACATTCCAGTCAAACATCTCCCCTCCAACATCACATCCCAGTCACCCATCTTCCTGGGGAATCACATCCCAGTCACAAATCTCCCCTGGGGAATCACATCCAGGTCACCCATCTCCCCTGGGACATCATATTCTAGTCATCCATCACCGTGGGACATCACATCCCCGTCACACATCTCCCCTGGGGAATCACAACTATGTCACACCTCTCCCCTGGGTCATCACATCCCAGTCACACATCTCCCCTCGGTTATCAGACCCCAGTCACACATCTCCCCCGGGACATCACATCCAAGGCAGTGATCTCCACTGGGACATCACATCCGAGTCACACATCTCCCCCGGGACATCACAACCCACTCACACATCACCTCCGGGACATCACATTCAGTCACACATCTCCCCTGGGGAATCACATCCCAGTCACCCACCTACCCTGGGACATCACATCCAGTCACCCATCTCCCCTGGGTTAATACATCCCAGTCACCCATGCCCCTGGGATATCACATCCCATTCAAACATCTAACCTGGGACATGACATTCCAATCGCACATCTCCCCTCGGACATCGCATCTCAGTCACCCATCACTCCCGGGGCATCACATCCCAGTCAGAGATCTCCCAGGGACATCACATCCCAGTCTCCCATCTCCCCAGGGGACTCACATCCTAGTCGCACATCTCCCCTGGGAAATCACATCCCAGTCACCCACCCACCCTGGGACATCACATCCCAGTCACGCATCTCCCCTGGGTTAACACATCCACTCACCCATCTCCCCTGGGTTAACACATCCCAATCACCCATCTCCTGTGGGATATCACATCCCAGTCAAAAATCTCCCCTGGGGCATTGCATCCCAGTCACATATCTCCCCTGGGGAATGACATCCCAGTCACACATCTCCCTGGGGACATCACATCCCAGTCACCCTTCTCCCCTGGGACATCACATCCCAGTCACACATCTCTCCTGGGAAATCACATCCCAGTCACACATCTGCCCCCGGGGAATCACATCCCAGTCACACATCTTCCCCCGGGGAGTCACATCCCAGTCACACATCTCCCCCGGAACATGACATCCTAGTCACCCATCTCTCCCGGGACATCACATCCCAGTCGCACATCTCCCCTGGGAAATCACATCCCAGTCATCCACCTTCCCTGGGACATTACATCCCAGTCACCCATCTCCCCTGGGACATCACATCCCAGTCGCACATCTCCCCTGGGAATTCACATCCCAGTCACCCATCTCCCCTGGGTTAACACATCCCAATCACCCATCTGCTCTGGGATATCACATCCCAGTCAAACATCTCCCCTGGGGCATTGCATTCCAGTCACATATCTCCCCTGGGGAACGACATCCCAGTCACACATCTCCCCGGGGACATCACATCCCAGTCACCCCTCTCCCCTGGGACATCACATCCCAGTCACACATCTCTCCTGGGGAATCACATCCCAGTCACACATCTCCCCCCGAGGAGTCACATCCCAGTCACACTTCCCCCTGGGGAATCACATCCCAGGCACACATCTCCCACGGACATCACATCCCAGTCACCCTTCTCCCCTGGGACATCAGATCCCAGTCACACATCTCCCCTGGGGAATCACATCCCTGTCACACATCTCCCCTGGGACATCATATCCCAGTCACACATCTCCCATCGGTTATCAGATCCCAGTCACCCATCTCCCCTCAGGAATCACATCCCAGTCATCCATCTCCCCCAGGACATCACATCCCAGTCAGACTTCTCCCCCCGAGGAGTCACATCCCAGTCACATATCTCCCCTGGGACATCACATCCCAGTCACACATCTCCCGTGGGGACATCGTATCACAGTACCCTTCTCCCCTGGGACATCACATCCCAGTCACACATCACCTCCGGGACATCACATTCCAGTCAAAATCTCCCCTCGAACATCACATCCCAGTCACAAATCTCCCCTGGGACAACACATCCCAGTCACCCATCTCACCTGGGGAATCACATCCAGGTCACCCATCTCCCCTGGGACATCATATTCTAGTCACCCATCCCCGTGGGACATCACATTCCCGTCACACATCTCCCCTGGGGAATCACAGCCATGTCACACCTCTCCCCTGGGTCAACACATCCCAGTCACACATATCCCCTCGGTTATCAGATCCCAGTCACCCATCTCCCCTCAGGAATCACATTCCAGTCATCCATCTCCCCCAGGACATCACATCCCAGTCAGACTTCTCCCCCCGAGGAGTCACATCCCAGTCACATATCTCCCCTGGGACATCACATCCCAGTCACACATCTCCCGTGGGGACATCGTATCGCAGTACCCCTCTCCCCTGGGACATCACATCCCAGTCACACATCACCTCCGGGACATCACATTCCAGTCAAAATCTCCCCTCGAACATCACATCCCAGTCACAAATCTCCCCTGGGACAACACATCCCAGTCACCCATCTCACCTGGGGAATCACATCCAGGTCACCCATCTCCCCTGGGACATCATATTCTAGTCACCCATCCCCGTGGGACATCACATTCCCGTCACACATCTCCCCTGGGGAATCACAGCCATGTCACACCTCTCCCCTGGGTCAACACATCCCAGTCACACATTTCCCCTCGGTTATCAGACCCCAGTCGCACATCCCCCCCGGGACATCACATCCCAGTCATACATTTCCCCTCGGTTATCAGACCCCAGTCGCACAGCCCCCCCGGGACATCACATCCCAGTCATACATTTCCCCTCGGTTATCAGACCCCAGTCACACATCTCCCTCGGGATATCACATCCAAGGCAGTGATCTCCACTGGGACATCACATCCGAGTCACACATCTCCCCTGGGAAATTATATCCCAGTCACCCACCTACCCTGGGACATCACATCCCAGTCACCCATCTCCCCTGGGTTAATACATCCCAGTCACCCATGCCCCTGGTATATCACATCCCAGTCAAACATCTCCCCTGGGACATGACATCCCAATCGCACATCTCCCCTGGGACATCGCATCTCAGTCACCCATCACTCCCGGGGCATCACATCCCAGTCAGAGATCTGCGCCGGGACATCACATCCCAGTCACCCATCTGCTCCGGGACATCACATCCCAGTCACCCATCTCCCCCTGGACATCACATCTCAGTCACACATCACCTCCGGGACATCATATTCCAGTCAAACATCTCCCCTCCAACATCACATCCCAGTCACAAATCTCCCCTGGGGAATCACATCCAGGTCACCCATCTCCCCTGGGACATCATATTCTAGTCACCCATCCCCGTGGGACATCACATCCCCGTCACACATCTCTCCTGGGGAATCACAACTATGTCACACCTCTCCCCTGGGTCATCACATCCCAGTCACACATCTCCCCTCGGTTATCAGACCCCAGTCACACATCTCCCCTCGGTTATCAGACCGCAGTCACACATCTCCCACATCCAAGGCTGTGATCTCCACTGGGACATCACATCCGAGTCACACATCTCCGCCGGGACATCACAACCCACTCACACATCACCTCCGGGACATCACATTCCAGTCACACATCTCCCCTGGGGAATCACATCCCAGTCACCCACCTACCCTGGGACATCACATCCCAGTCACCCATCTCCCCTGGGTTAATACATCCCAGTCACCCATGCCCCTGGGATATCACATCCCAGTCAAACATCTCCCCTGGGACATGACCTCCCAATCGCACATCTCCCCTCGGACATCGCATCTCAGTCACCCATCACTCCCGGGGCATCACATCCCAGTCAGAGATCTGCGCCGGGATATCACATCCCAGTCACCCATCTGCTCCGGGACGTCACATTCTAGTCACCCATCTCCCCTGGGACATCAGATCCTAGTCACACATTTCCCCTGGGGCATCACATCCCAGTCACCCATCTCCCCCGGGACATCACATTTCAGTCACACATCACCTCTGGGAGATCGCATTCCAGTCACACATCTCCCCTGGAACATCACATCCCAGTCTCCCATCTCCCCAGGGGACTCACATCCCAGTCACCCATTTCCCCTGGGACATCACATCCCAGTCACCCATCTCCCCCGGGGCAATACATCCCAGTCACAATTTTCCCCCCGGGGAGTCACATCCCAGTCACACATCTCCCCTGGGGCATAACATCCCAGTCACCCATCTCCCCCGGGACATCACATCTCAGTCACACATCGCCTCCGGGAGATCGCATTCCAGTCACACATCTCCCGTGGAACATCACATCCCAGTCACCCATCTCCCATGGGACATCGCATCCCAGTCACACATCTCCCCTGGGGCATCACATCCCAGTCATCCATCTCCCCTGGGACATCACATCCCAGTCACACATCTCCCCTGGGATATCACATCCCATCACACATCTCCCTTCGGCCATCACATCTCAGTCACCCATTGCTCCCGGGTCACATCCCACTCATGGATGTCCCCAGGGACATCACATCCCAGTCTCCCATCTCCCCAGGGGACTCACATCCCAGTCACACATCTCCCCTGGGACATCACATCCCAGTCACACATCTCCCCTGGGGTATTGCATTCCAGTCACATATCTCCCCTGGGGAATGACATCCCAGTCACACATCTCCCCGGGGACATCACATCCCAGTCACCCTTCTCCCCTGGGACATCACATCCCAGTCGCACATCTCCCCTGGGAAATCACATCCCAGTCACCCACCTACCCTGGGACATCACATCCCAGTCACCCATCTCCCCTGGGTTAACACATCTCAGTCACCCATTGCTCCCGGGTCACATCCCACTCAAGGATGTCCCCAGGGAAATCACATCCCAGTCTCCCATCTCCCCAGGGGACTCACATCCCAGTCACACATCACCTCTGGGACATCACATTCCAGTCAAACATCTCCCCTCGAACATCACATCCCAGTCACCCATCTCCCCTGGGGAATCACATCCCAGTCATCCATCTCCTCCGGGTCATCACATCGTAGTCACCCATCTCCTTTGGGACATCACATCCCAGTCACACATCACCTCCGGGACATCACATTCCAGTCAAACATCTCCCCTCCAACATCACATCCCAGTCACAAATCTGCCCTGGGACAACACATCCCAGTCACAAATCTCCCCTGGGACAACATATCCCAGTCACCCATCTCACCTGGGGAATCACATCCAGGTCACCCATCTCCCCTGGGACATCATATTCTAGTCACCCATCCCCTTGGGACATCACATCCCCGTCACACCTCTCCCCTGGCTCATCACATCCCAGTCACACATCTCCTCTCGGTTATCAGACCCCAGTCACACATCTCCCCCGGGGCATCACATCCCCGTCACAATTCTCCCCCCGGGGAGTCACATCCCAGTCACATATCTCCCCTGGGACAACACATCCCAGTCACACATCTCCCATGTGGATATCGTATCCCAGTTGCCTTCTCCCCGGGACATCACATCCAAGTCATCCATCTGCGCCGGGACATCACATCCCAGTCACCCATCTGCTCCGGGACATCACATTCTAGTCACCCATCTCCCCTGGGACATCACATCCCAGTCACACATCTCCACTGGGGCATCACATCCCAGTCACCCAACTCCCCCGGGACATCACATCTCAGTCACACATCTCCCCTGGGACATCACATCCCAGTCACACATCTCCACTGGGGCATCACATCCCAGTCACCCAACTCCCCCGGGACATCACATCTCAGTCACACATCTCCCCTGGGATATCACATCCCAGTCACACATCTCCCTTCGGCCATCACATCTCAGTCACCCATTGCTCCCGGGTCACATCCCACTCAAGGATGTCCCCAGGGACATCACATCCCAGTCTCCCATCTCCCCAGGGGACTCACATCCCAGTCACACATCTCCCCTGGGACATCACATCCCTGTCACACATCACCCCTGGGGTATTGCATTCCAGTCACATATCTCCCCTGGGGAATGACATCAGTGTCACACATCTCCCCGGGGAGATCACATCCCAGTCACTCTTCTCCCCTGGGACATCACATCCCAGTCGCACATCTCCCCTGGGAAATCACATCCCAGTCACCCACCTACCCTGGGACATCACATCCCAGTCACCCATCTCCCCTGGGTTAACACATCCCAATCACGCATCTCCCCTGGGATATCACATCCTAGTCAAACATCTCCCCTGGGGCATTGCATTCCAGTCACATATCTCCCCTGGGGAATGACATCCCAGTCACACATCTCCCCGGGTCATCACATCCCAGTCACCCTTCTCCCCTGGGACATCACATCCCAGTCACCCTTCTCCCCTGGGACATCACATCCCAGTCCACATCTCCCCTGGGGAATCACATCCCAGTCACGCATCTCCCCTGGAACATGACATCCCAGTCACTCATCTCCCCCGGGACATCACATCCCAGTCGCACATCTCCCCTGGAACATCACATCCCAGTCACCCATCTCCCCTGGGACATCGCATCCCAGTCACACATCTCCCCTGGGGCATCACATCCCAGTCATCCATCTCCCCTGGGACATCACATCCCAGTCACACATCTCCCCTGGGATATCACATCCCAGTCACACATCACCCTTTGGCCATCACATCTCAGTCACCCATCGCTCCCGGGTCACATCCCACTCAAGGATGTCCCCAGGGAAATCACATCCCAGTCTCCCATCTCCCCAGGGGACTCACATCCCAGTCACACATCTCCCCTGGGACATCACATTCCAGTCAAACATCTCCCCTCGAACATCACATCCCAGTCACCCATCTCCCCTGGGGAATCACATCCCAGTCATCCATCTCCTCCGGGTCATCACATCGTAGTCACCCATCTCCTTTGGGACATCACATCCTAGTCACACATCACCTCCGGGACATCACATTCCAGTCAAACATCTCCCCTCGAACATCACATCCCAGTCACAAATCTCCCCTGGGACAACACATCCCAGTCACCCATCTCACCTGGAGAATCACATCCAGGTCACCCATCTCCCCTGGGACATCATATTCTAGTCACCCATCCCCGTGGGACATTACATCCCCGTCACAACTCTCCCCTGGGACATCATATCCCAGTCGCACATCTCCCATCGGTTATCAGATCCCAGTCACCCATCTCCCCTGAGGAATCACATCCCAGTCATCCATCTCCCCCAGGACATCACATCCCAGTCACACTTCTCCCCCTGAGGAGTCACATCCCAGTCAAATATCTCCCCTGGGACATCACATCCCAGTCACACATCTCCCGTGGGGACATCGTATCGCAGTACCCTTCTCCCCTGGGAAATCACGTCCCAGTCACCCATCTCCCATGGGACATCACATCCCAGTCACACATCACCTCTGGGACATCACATTCCAGTCAAACATCTCCCCTCCAACATCACATCCCAGTCACAAATCTCCCCTGGGACAACACATCCCAGTCACCCATCTCACCTGGGGAATCACATCCAGGTCACCCATCTCCCCTGGGACATCATATTCTAGTCACCCATCCCCGTGGGACATCACATTCCCGTCACACATCTCCCCTGGGGAATCACAGCCATGTCACACCTCTCCCCTGGGACAACACATCCCAGTCACCCATCTCACCTGGGGAATCACATCCAGGTCACCCATCTCCCCTGGGACATCATATTCTAGTCACCCATCCCCGTGGGACATCACATCCCTGTCAAACATCTCCCCTGGGGAATCACAGCCATGTCACACCTCTCCCCTGGGTCATCACATCCCAGTCACACATTTCCCCTCGGTTATCAGACCCCAGTCACACATCTCCCCCGGGACATCACATCCAAGGCTGTGATCTCCACTGGGACATCACATCCGAGTCACATATCTCCCCCGGGACATCACAACCCACTCACACATCACCTCCGGGACATCACATTCCAGTCACACATTTCCCTTGGAACATCACATCCCAGAAACCCATCTCCCCCGGGACATCAGATCCCAGTCGCACATGTCCCCTGGGAAATCACATCCTAGTCACCCATCTCCCCTGGGTTAACACATCCCAATCACCCATCTCCCCTGGGTTAACACATCCCAATCACCCATCTCCCCTGGGATATCACATCCCAGTCAAATATCTCCACTGGGACATGACATCCCAATCGCACATCTCCCCTGGGACATCGCATCTCAGTCACCCATCGATCCCGGGGCATCACATCCCAGTTAGAGATCTCCGCAGGGACATCACATCCCAGTCTCCCATCTCCCCAGGGGACTCACATCCCAGTCACCCGTCTCCCCTGGGACATCACATCCAAGTCACACATCTCCCCCGGGGCATCACATTCCCGTCACAATTCTCCCCCCGGGGAGTCACATCCCAGTCACATATCACCCCTGGGACAACACATCCCAGTCACACATCTCCCATGGGGATATCGCATCCCAGTAGCTTTCTCCCCGGGACATCATATCCCAGTCACACATCTCCCCTGGTGCATCACATCCCAGTCATCCATCTGCGCCGGGACATCACATCCCAGTCACCCATCTGCTCCGGGACGTCACATTCTAGTCACCCATCTCCCCTGGGACTTCACATCCCAGTCACACATCTCCCCTGGGGAATCACATTCCAGTTACCCACCTCGCCTGGGAGATCACATCCCACTCACACATCACCTGCGGGACATCACATTCAAGTCACACATCTCCCCTGGGACATCACATCCCAGTCCGCATCTCCCCTGGGACATCACATCCCAGTCACACTTCTCCCATGAGTCATCACATTCCAGTCACACATCTCCCCTCGGTTATCAGATCGCAGTCACACATCTCCCCTGGGACATCACATCCCTGTCAACCATCTCCCCTGCGACATCACATCCCAGTCCCATCTCCCCTGGGGAATCACCTCCCAGTCACACATCTCCCCTGGGGCATCACATCCCAGTCACCCATCTCATCCGGGACATCACATCCTAGTCACCCATCTGCTCGGGGACATCACATCCCAGTCACCCATCTAACCCGGGACATAACATCCCAGTTACACATCTCCCATGAGGTATCACATCCCAGTAACCCATCTCCCCCGGGAAATCACATCCCATTCACACATCACCTCCGGGACATCACATTTAAGTCACACATCTCCCCTGGAACATCAGATCCCAGTCACCCATCTCCCCCGGGACATCATATCCCAGTCACCCATCTACCCTGGGACATCATATCCCAGTCATCCATGTCCCCCGGGATATCACATCCCAGTCACACATCACCCCCCGGGGTGTCACTTCCCAGTCACATATCTCCCCGGGACATCACATCCCAGTCACATATCTACCCTGGGGAATCACATCCCAGTCATCCATCTCCCCTGGGACATCACATCCCAATCACATATCTCCCCTGGGACATCGCATCCTAGTCACATATCTCCCTTGGGACATCGCATCCTAGTCACATATCTCCCTTGGGACATCACATCCCTGTCACCCATCTCCCCTGTGACATCACATCCCAGTCGCACATCTCCCCTGGTGAATCACATCTCAGTCACACACATCCCCTGGGAAATCACATCCCAGTCACACATCTCCCCTGGGAATCACATCCCAGTCACCCATCTCCCCCGGGACCTCACATCCCAGTCGCACATCTCCCCTGGGGAATCACATTCCAGTTACCCACCTCGCCTGGGAGATCACATCCCAGTCACACATCCACCCTGGGCCATCACATCTCAGTCACCCATCGCCACCGGGACATCACATCGCAGTCAGAGATCTTCCCAGGGACATCACATCCCTGTCTCCCATCTCCCCTGGTGACTCACATCCCAGTCACCCAACTACCCTGGGACATCACATCCCAGTCACCCATCTCCCCCGGGGTGTCAATTCCCAGTCACATATCTCACCGGGACATCACATCCCAGTCACACATCACCCCTGGGTCATCACATCCCAGTCACACATCACCCCTGGGACTTCACATCCCAGTCACACATCACCCCTGGGACATCACATCCCAGTCACACATCACCCCTGGGACTTCACATCCCAGTCACACATCTCCCCTGGAACTAAACATCCCAGTCAGCCATCTCGCCTGGGGCATCACGTCCCAGTCAAACATCTCCCATGGGTCATCACATCCCAGTCACACATCTCCCCTTGGTTATTAGATCCCAGTCACACATCTCCCCTGCGATATCACATCCCTGTCAACCATCTCCCCTGCGACATCACATCCCAGTTTCATCTCCCCTGGGGAATCACATCCCAGTCACACACCTCCCCTGGGGCATCACATCCCAGTCACCCATCTCATCCGGGACATCACATCCTAGTCACCCATCTCCTCGGGGACATCACATCCCAGTCACCCATCTAACCCGGGACATAACATCCCAGTTACACATCTCCCATGAGGTATCACATCCCAGTAACCCATCTCCCCTGGGAAATCACATCCCATTCACACATCACCTCCGGGACATCACATTTAAGTCACACATCTCCCCTGGAACATCAGATCCCAGTCACCCATCTCCCCCGGGACATCATATCCCAGTTCCACATCTCCCCTGGTAACTCTCATCCCAGTCACCCACCTCCCCTGGGACATCACATCCCAGTCACCCATCTCCCCTAATCACATCCCAGTCACACACCTCCCCTGGGCCATCACATCTCAGTCACCCATCGCCACCGGCATGTCACATCCCAGTCAGAGATCTCCCCAGGGACATCAAATCCCAGTCTCACATCTCCCCTGGTGACTCACATCCCAGTCACCCATCTACCCTGGTACATCACATCCCAGTCATCCATGTCCCCCGGGATATCACATCCCAGTCACACATCTCCCCCCGGGGTGTCACTTCCCAGTCACATATCTCCCCGGGACATCACATCCCAGTCACATATCTACCCTGGGGAATCACATCCCAGTCATCCATCTCCCCCGGGACATCACATCCCAATCACATATCTCCCCTGGGACATCGCATCCTAGTCACATACCTCCCTTGGGACATCGCATCCCAGTCACCCGTCTCCCCTGGGACATCACATCCCTGTCACCCATCTCCCCCGTGACATCGCATCCCAGTCGCACATCTCCCCTGGTGAATCACATCTCAGTCACACACATCCCCTGGGAAATCACATCCCAGTCACACATCTCCCCTGGGAATCACATCCCAGTCACCCATCTCCCCCGGGACCTCACATCCCAGTCGCACATCTCCCCTGGGGAATCACATTCCAGTTACCCACCTCGCCTGGGAGATCACATCCCAGTCACACATCCACCCTGGGCCATCACATCTCAGTCACCCAGCGCCACCGGGACATCACATCGCAGTCAGAGATCTCCCCAGGGACATCACATCCCTGTCTCCCATCTCCCCTGGTGACTCACATCCCAGTCACCCAACTACCCTGGGACATCACATCCCAGTCACCCATCTCCCCCGGTACATCACATCCCAGTCACACATCACCCCTGGGAGATCACATCCCAGTCACACATCACCCCTGGGTCATCACATCCCAGTCACACATCACCCCTGGGACTTCACATCCCAGTCACACATCACCCCTGGGACATCACATCCCAGTCACACATCACCCCTGGGACTTCACATCCCAGTCACACATCTCCCCTGGAACTAAACATCCCAGTCAGCCATCTCGCCTGGGACATCACGTCCCAGTCAAACATCTCCCATGGGTCATCACATCCCAGTCACACATCTCCCCTTGGTTATTAGATCCCAGTCACACATCTCCCCTGCGACATTACACCCCTGTCAACCATGTTCCCTGCGACATCACATCCCAGTTTCATCTCCCCTGGGGAATCACATCCCAGTCACCCATCTACCCTGGGACATCAAATCCCAGTCATCCATGTCCCCCGGGATATCACATCCCAGTCACACATCTCCCCCCGGGGTGTCACTTCCCAGTCACATATCTCCCCGGGGCATCACATCCCAGTCACATATCTACCCTGGGGAATCACATCCCAGTCATCCATCTCCCCCGGGACATCACATCCCAATCACATATCTCCCCTGGGACATCGCATCCTAGTCACATATCTCCCTTGGGACATCGCATCCCAGTCACCCGTCTCCCCTGGGACCTCACATCCCAGTCGCACATCTCCCCTGGGGAATCACATTCCAATTACCCACCTCGCCTGGGAGATCACATCCCAGTCACACATTCACCCTGGGCCATCACATCTCAGTCACCCATCGCCACCGGGACATCACATCGCAGTCAGAGATCTCCCCAGGGACATCACATCCCTGTCTCCCATCTCCCCTGGTGACTCACATCCCAGTCACCCAACTACCCTGGGACATCACATCCCAGTCACCCATCTCCCCCGGGGTGTCACTTCCCAGTCACATATCTCAACGGGACATCACATCCCAGTCACACATCACCCCTGGGTCATCACATCCAAGTCACACATCTCCCCTGGAACATAACATCCCAGTCAGCCATCTCGCCTGGGGAATCACATCCCAGTCACGCATCTCCCCTGGGGCATCACGTCTCAGTCAAACATCTCCCATGGGTCATCACATCCCAGTCACACATCTCCCCTTGGTTATTAGATCCCAGTCACACATCTCCCCTGGGACATCACATCTCAGTCACCCATCGCCACTGGGACGTCACATCTCAGTCAGAGATCTCCCCAGGGACATCAAATCCCAGTCTCACATCTCCCCTGGTGACTCACATCCCAGTCACCCATCCACCCTGAGAAATCACATCCCAGTCATCCATCTCCCCCGGGACATCACATCCCAGTCACACATCTCCCCCCGGGGTGTCACTTCCCAGTCACATATCTCACCGGGACATCACATCCCAGTCACACATCACCACTGGGACATCACATCCCAGTCACACATCACCCCTGGGACTTCACATCCCAGTCACACATCATCCCTGGGACATCACATCCCAGTCACACATCACCCCTGGGACTTCACATCCCAGTCACCCATCTCCCCTGGGACATCACATCCCTGTCACACATCACCCTGGGACTTCACATCCCAGTCACACATCATCCCTGGGACATCACATCCCAGTCACACATCACCCCTGTGACTTCACATCCCAGTCACCCATCTCCCCTGGGACATCACATCCCTGTCACAGATCACCCTGGGACTTCACATCCCAGTCACACATCATCCCTGGGACATCACATCCCAGTCACACATCACCCCTGGGACTTCACATCCCAGTCACCCATCTCCCCTGGGACATCACATCCCAGTCACACGTCTCCCCTGGGACATCACATCCCTGTCAACCATCTCCCCTGCGACATCACATCCCAGTCACCGATCTCCCCTGGGGAATCACATCCCAGTCACACATCTCCCCTGGGACATCGCATCCCAGTCATATATCTGCCCTGGGGAATCACATCGCAGTCATCCATCTCCCCCGGGAAATCACATCCCAATCACATATCTCCCCTGGGACATCACATCCTAGTCACCCATCGCCACCGGTACATCACATCCCAGTCAGAGATCTCCCCTGGGAATCACATCCCAGTCACACATCTCCCCTGGGCCATCACATCTCAGTCACCCATCGCCACCGGTACATCACATCCCAGTCACAGATCTCCCCAGGGACATCACATCCCAGTCTCCCATCTCCCCTGGTAACTCACATCCCACTCACACATCACCTCCGGGACATCAGATTCAAGTCGCACATCTCCCCTGCAACATCACATCCCAGTCAGCCATCTCCCCTGGGGAATCACATCCCAGTCACGCATCTCCCCTGGAACATCACATCCCAGTCACCCATATCCCCCGGGACCTCACATCCCAGTGGCACATCTCCCCTGGGGCATCACATCCCAGTCACCCATCTCATCCGGGACATCACATCCTAGTCACCCATCTCCTCGGGGACATCACATCCCAGTCACCCATCTAACCCGGGACATAACATCCCAGTTACACATCTCCCATGAGGTATCACATCCCAGTCACCCATCTCCCCCGGGACATCACATCCCATTCACACATCTCCCTCCGGGGTGTCACTTCCCAGTCACATATCTCACCTGGACATCACATCCCAGTCACACATCACCCCTGGGACTTCGCATCCCAGTCACACATCTCCCCTGGAACATAACTTCCCAGTCAGCTATCTCGCCTGGGGAATCACATCCCAGTCACGCATCTCCCCTGGGGCATTATGTCCCAGTCAAACATCTCCCATGGGTCATCACATCCCAGTCACACATCTCCCCTTGGTTATCAGATCCCAGTCACACATCTCCCCTGGGACATCACACCCCTGTCAACCATGTTCCCTGTGACATCACATCCCAGTTTCATCTCCCCTGGGGAATCACATCCCAGTCACACATCTCCCCTGATGCGTCACATCCCAGTCACCCATCTCATCCAGGACATCACATCCTAGTCACCCATCTCCTCTGGGACATCACATCCCAGTCATCCATCTAACCCGGGACATAACATCCCAGTTACACATCTCCCATGGGGTATCACATCCCAGTCACCCATCTCCACCGGGAAATCACATCCCAACTCATACATCACCTCCAGGACATCACATTCAAGTCACACATTTCCCCTGGAACATCACATCCCAGTCACCCATCTCCCCCGGGACATCATATGCCTGTCGCACAGCTTAGCTGGTAAGTCTCATCCCAATCACCTACCTCCCCTGCGACATCATATCCCAGTCGCACATCTCCCCTGGTGAATCACATCCCAGTCACACATCTCCCCTGGGCCATCACATCTCAGTCACCCATCGCCACTGGGACGTCACATCTCAGTCAGAGATCTCCCCAGGGACATCAAATCCTAGTCTCACATCTCCCCTGGTGACTCACATCCCAGTCACCCATCCACCCTGAGAAATCACATCCCAGTCACCCATCTCCCCCGGGACATCACATCCCAGTCACACATCTCCCCCCGGGGTGTCACTTCCCAGTCACATATCTCACCGGGACATCACATCCCAGTCACACATCACCCCTGGGTCATCACATCCCAGTCACACATCACCCCCTGTACATCACATCCCAGTCACACATCAACCCTGGGACATCACATCCCAGTCACACATCTCCCCTGGAACATAACATCCCAGTCAGCCATCTCGCCTGGGGAATCACATCCCAGTCACGCATCTCCCCTGGGGCATCACGTCCCAGTCAAACATCTCCCATGGGTCATCACATCCCAGTCACACATCTCCCCTTGGTTATTAGATCCCAGTCACACATCTCCCCTGGGACATTACACCCCTGTCAACCATGTTCCCTGCGACATCACATCCCAGTTTCATCTCCCCTGGGGAATCACATCCCAGTCACACATCTCCCCTGACGCGTCACATCCCAGTCACCCATCTCATCCAGGACATCACATCCTAGTCACCCATCTCCTCTGGGACATCACATCCCAGTCACCCATCTAACCTGGGACATAACATCCCAGTTACACATCTCCCATGGGGTATCACATCCCAGTCACCGATCTCCACCGGGAAATCATATCCCAACTCACACATCACCTCCGGGGCATCACATTCAAGTCACACATTTCCCCTGGAATATCACATCCCAGTCACCCATCTCCCCCGGGACATCATATCCCTGTCGCACAGCTTAGCTGGTAAGTCTCATCCCAATCACCCACCTCCCCTGGGACATCACATCCCAGTTGCACATCTCCCCTGGTGAATCACATCCCAGTCACACATCTCCCCTGGGCCATCACATCTCAGTCACCCATCGCCACTGGGACGTCACATCTCAGTCAGAGATCTCCCCAGGGACATCAAATCCCAGTCTCACATTTCCCCTGGTGACTCACATCCCAGTCACCCATCCACCCTGAGAAATCACATCCCAGTCATCCATCTCCCCCGGGACATCACATCCCAGTCACACATCTTCCCCCGGGGTGTCACTTCCCAGTCACATATCTCACTGGGACATCACATCCCAGTCACACATCACCCCTGGGACTTCACATCCCAGTCACACATCACCCCTGGGACTTCACATCCCAGTCACACATCTCCCCTGGAACATAACATCCCAGTCAGCCATCTCGCCTGGGGAATCACATCCCAGTCACGCATCTCCCTTGGGGCATCACGTCCCAGTCATACATCTCCCATGGGTCATCACATCCCAGTCACACATCTCCACTTGGTTATCAGATCCCAGTCACACATCTCCCCTGGGACATCACATTCCTGTCAACCATGTCCCCTGTGACATCACATCCCAGTCTCATCTCCCCTGGGGAATCACATCCCAGTCAGACATCTCCCCTGAGGCATCACATCCCAGTCACCCATCTCATCCGGAACATCACATCCTATTCACCCATCTCCTCTGGGACATCACATCCCAGTCACCCATCTAACCCGGGACATAACATCCCAGTCGCTCATCTCCCCTGGGAATCACATCCCAGTCACACATCTCCCCCGGGACCTCACATCCCAGTCGCACATTTCCCCTGGGGAATCACATTCCAGTTACCCACCACGCCTGGGAGATCACATCCCAGTCACACATCCACCCTGGGCCATCACATCTCAGTCACCCAGCGCCACCGGGACATCACATCGCAGTCAGAGATCTCCCCAGGGACATCACATCCCTGTCTCCCATCTCCCCTGGTGACTCACATCCCAGTCACCCAACTACCCTGGGACATCACATCCCAGTCACCCATCTCCCCCGGTACATCACATCCCAGTCACACATCACCCCTGGGAGATCACATCCCAGTCACACATCACCCCTGGGACTTCACATCCCAGTCACCCATCTCCCCTGGGACCTCACATCCCAGTCACACATCTCCCCTGGGGAATCAGAGCCATGTCACACATCTCCCATGGGTCATCACATCCCAGTCACACATCTCCCCTCGGTTATCAGATCCCAGTCACACGTCTCCCCTGGGACATCACATCCCTGTCAACCATCTCCCCTGCGACATCACATCCCAGTCACCGATCTCCCCTGGGGAATCACATCCCAGTCACACATCTCCCCTGGGACATCGCATCCCAGTCACATATCTACCCTGGGGAATCACATCGCAGTCATCCATCTCCCCCGGGATATCACATCCCAATCACATATCTCCCCTGGGACATCACATCCTAGTCACACATCTCCCCTGGGACATCGCATCCCAGTCACCCATCGCCACCGGTACATCACATCCCAGTCAGAGATCTCCCCTGGGAATCACATCCCAGTCACACATCTCCCCTGGGCCATCACATCTCAGTCACCCATCGCCCCGGTACATCACATCCCAGTCACACATCACCCCTGGGACTTCACATCCCAGTCACACATCTCCCCTGGGGAATCAGAGCCATGTCACACATCTCCCATGGGTCATCACATCCCAGTCACACATCTCCCCTCGGTTATCAGATCCCAGTCACACGTCTCCCCTGGGACATCACATCCCTGTCAACCATCTCCCCTGCGACATCACATCCCAGTCACCGATCTCCCCTGGGAAATCACATCCCAGTCACACATCTCCCCTGGGACATCGCATCCCAGTCACATATCTACCCTGGGGATTCACATCGCAGTCATCCATCTCCCCCGGGATATCACATCCCAATCACATATCTCCCCTGGGACATCACATCCTAGTCACACATCTCCCCTGGGACATCGCATCCCAGTCACCCATCGCCACCGGTACATCACATCCCAGTCAGAGATCTCCCCTGGGAATCACATCCCAGTCACACATCTCCCCTGGGCCATCACATCTCAGTCACCCATCGCCACCGGTACATCACATCCCAGTCACAGATCTCCCCAGGGACATCACATCCCAGTCTCCCATCTCCCCTGGTAACTCACATCCCACTCACACATCACCTCCGGGACATCAGATTCAAGTCACACATCTCCCCTGCAACATCACATCCCAGTCAGCCATCTCCCCTGGGGAATCACATCCCAGTCACGCATCTCCCCTGGAACATCACATCCCAGTCACCCATATCCCCCGGGACCTCACATCCCAGTCGCACATCTCCCCTGGGGCATCACATCCCAGTCACCCATCTCATCCGGGACATCACATCCTAGTCACCCATCTCCTCGGGACATCACATCCCAGTCACCCATCTCCCCCCGGGGTGTCACTTCCCAGTCACATATGTCACTGGGACATCACATCCCAGTCACACATCACCCCTGGGACTTCACATCCCAGTCACACATCTCCCCCCGGGGTGTCACTTCCCAGTCACATATCTCACCGGAACATCACATCTCAGTCACACATCACCCCTGGGACATCACATCCCAGTCACACATCACCCCTGGGACTTCACATCCCAGTCACACATCTCCCCTGGAACATAACATCCCAGACAGCTATCTCGCCAGGGGAATCACATCCCAGTCACGCATCTCCCCTGGGGCATCACGTCCCAGTCAAACATCTCCCATGGGTCATCACATCCCAGTCACACATCTCCCCTTGGTTATCAGATCCCAGTCACACATCTCCCCTGGGACATCACACCCCTGTCAACCATGATCCCTGCGACATCACATCCCAGTTTCATCTCCACTGGGGAATCACATCCCAGTCACACATCTCCCCTGATGCGTCACATCCCAGTCACCCATCTCATCCAGGACATCACATCCTAGTCACCCATCTCCTCTGGGACATCACATCCCAGTCACCCATCCACCCTGAGAAATCACATCACAGTCATCCATCTCCCCCGGGACATCACATCCCAGTCACACATCTCCCCCCGGGGTGTCACTTCCCAGTCACATATCTCACCGGGACATCAGATCCTAGTCACACATCACCCCTGTGTCATCACATCCCAGTCACACATCACCCCTGGGTCATCACATCCCAGTCACACATCACCCCTGGAACATAACATCCCAGTCAGCCATCTCGCCTGGGGAATCACATCCCAGTCACGCATCTCCCTTGGGGCATCACGTCCCAGTCATACATCTCCCATGGGTCATCACATTCCGGTCACACATCTCCACTTGGTTATCAGATCCCAGTCACACATCTCCCTTGGGACATCACATCCCTGTCAACCATGTCCCCTGCGTCATCACATCCCAGTCTCATCTCCCCTGGGGAATCACATCCCAGTCACACATCTCCCCTGATGCGTCACATCCCAGTCACCCATCTCATCCAGGACATCACATCCTAGTCACCCATCTCCTCTGGGACATCACATCCCAGTCATCCATCTAACCCGGGACATAACATCCCAGTTACACATCTCCCATGGGGTATCACATCCCAGTCATCCATCTCCACCGGGAAATCACATCCCAACTCACACATCACCTCTGGGACATCACATTCAAGTCACACATTTCCCCTGGAACATCACATCCCAGTCACCCATCTCCCCCGGGACATCATATCCCTGTCGCACAGCTTAGCTGGTAAGTCTCATCCCAATCACCCACCTCCCCTGGGACATCACATCCCAGTCGCACATCTCCCCTGGTGAATCACATCCCATTCACACATCTCCCCTGGGCCATCACATCCCAGTCACACATCTCCCCTCGGGGTGTCACTTCCCAGTCACATATCTCACCGGGACATCACATCCCAGTCACACATCACTCCTGGGTCATCACACCCCAGTCACACATCACCCCTGGGACATCACATCCCAGTCACACATCTCCCCTGGAACATAACATTCCAGTCAGCCATCTCGCCTGGGGAATCACATCCCAGTCACGCATCTCCCTTGGGGCATCACGTCCCAGTCATACATCTCCCATGGGTCATCACATCCCAGTCACACATCTCCACTTGGTTATCAGATCCCAGTCACACATCTCCCTTGGGACATCACATCCCTGTCAACCATGTCCCCTGCGGCATCACATCCCAGTCTGATCTACCCTGGGGAATCACATCCCAGTCAGACATCTCCCCTGAGGCATCACATCCCAGTCACCCATCTCATCCCAGACATCACATCCTATTCACCCATCTCCTCTGGGTCATCACATCCCAGTCACCCATCTAACCCGGGACATAACATCCCAGTCGCACATCTCCCCTGGTGAATCACATCTTAGTCACCCACATCCCCTGGGAAATCACATCCCAGTCACACATCTCCCCTGGGAATCACATCCCAGTCACACATCTCCCCTGGGAATCACATCCCAGTCACCCATCTCCCCCGGGACCTCACATCCCAGTCGCACATCTCCCCTGGGGAATCACATTCCAGTTACCCACCTCGCCTGGGAGATCACATCCCAGTCACACATCCACCCTGGGCCATCACATCTCAGTCACCCATAGCCACCGGGACATCACATCGCAATCAGAGATCTCCCCAGGGACATCACATCCCTGTTTCCCATCTCCCCTGGTGACTCACATCCCAGTCACCCAACAACCCTGGGACATCACATCCCAGTCACCCATCTCCCTCGGGGTGTCACTTCCAACTTACATATCTCCCCGGGACATCACATCCCAGTCACCCATCTCCCCCTGTACATCACATCCCAGTCACACATCTCCCCTGGGACATCACATCCCAGTCACAGATCTCCCCTGGGGAATCAGAGCCATGTCACACATCTCCCATGGGTCATCACATCCCAGTCACACATCTCCCCTCGGTTATCAGATCCCAGTCACACGTCTCCCCTGGGACATCACATCCCTGTCAACCATCTCCCCTGCGACATCACATCCCAGTCACCGATCTCCCCTGGGGAATCACACCCCAGTCACACATCTCCCCTGGGACATCGCATCCCAATCACATATATACGCTGGGGAATCACATCCCAGTCATCCGACTCCCCTGTGACATCACATCCCAGTCACGAATCTCCCCTGGAACATCATATCCCAGTCATTCATCTCCCCTGGGACATCACATCCCAGTCACACATCTCCGCTGGGAATCACATCCCAATCACCCATCTCCCCTGGTGACTCACATCCCAGTCACCCACCTCCCCTGGGACATCACATCCCATTCACACATCTCCCCTGGGAATCACATCCCAGTCACCCATCTCCCCCGGGGCCTCACATCCCAGTGGCACATCTCCCCTGGGGAATCACATTCCAGTTACCCACCTCGCCTGGGACATCACATCCCAGTCACACATCCACCCTGGGCCATCACATCTCAGTCAACCATCGCCACCGGGACATCACATCGCAGTCAGCGATCTCCCCAGGGACATCACATCCCAGTCACCCATCTAACCCGGGACATAACATCCCAGTTACACATCTCTCATGGGGTATCACATCCCAGTCACCCATCTCCACCGGGAAATCACAACCCACTCACACATCACCTCCGGGACATCACATTCAAGTCACACATCTCCCCTGGAACATCACATCCCAGTCACACTTCTCCCCCCGGGGTGTCACATCCCAGTCACATATCTCCCCTGGGACATCGCATCGTAGTCACATATCTCCCCTGGGACATCGCATCCCAGTCACATATCTACCCTGGGGAATCACATCCCAGTCCCATCTCCCCTGGGGAATCACATTCCAGTCACACATCTCCCCTGGTGCATCACATCCCAGTCACCCATCTCATCCAGGACATCACATCCTAGTCACCCATCTCCTCTGGGACATCACATCTCAGTCACCCATCTAACCCGGGACATAACATCCCAGTTACACATCTCCCATGGGGTATCACATCCCAGTCACCCATCTCCACCGGGAAATCACATCCCACTCACACATCACCTCCGGGACGTCACATTCAAGTCACACATCTCCCCTGGAACATCACATCCCAGTCAGCCATCTCCCCTGGGGAATCACATCCCAGTCATTCATCTCCCCCGGGACTTCAGATCCCAGTCACACTCTCCCCCCTGGGTGTCACATCCCAGTCACATATCTCCCCTGGGACATCGCATCCCAGTCACATATCTACACTGGGGATCACATCCCAGCCATCCATCTCCCCTGGGACATCACATCCCAATCACATATCTCCCCTGGGACATCACATCCTAGTCACACATCTCCCCTGGGACATCGCATCCCAGTCACACTTCTCCCTTGTTGAATCTCATCCAGTCAGACATCGCCCCTGGGACATCACATCCCAGTCACCCATCTCCCCTGCGGCATCACATCGCAGTCACCCAGCTCCCCTGGGACATCACATCCCAGTCACCCGTCTCCCCTGGGACATCACATCCCAGTCACGAATTTCCCCTGGAACATCATATCCCAGTCACCCATCTCCCCCGTGACATCACATTCCAGTCGCACATCTCCCCTGGTGAATCACATCGCAGTCACCCACCTCCCCTGTGACATCACATCCCAGTCACACATCTCCCCTGGGAATCACATCCCAGTCACACATCTCCCCTGGTGACTCACATCCCAGTCACCCTTCTAAGCCGGGACATAACATCCCAGTTACACATCTCCCCTGGGGCATCACATCCCAGTCACCCATCACCTCGGGGACATCACATCCCAGTCACCCATCTCCCCCGGGACATCACATCCCAGTCACACATCAACCCTGGGACTTCACATCCCAGTCACACATCTCCCCTGGAACATAACATCCCAGTCAGCTATCTTGCCTGGGGAATCACATCCCAGTCACGCATCTCCCCTGGGGCATCACGTCCCAGTCAAACATCTCCCATGGGTCATCACATCCCAGTCACACATCTCCCCTTGGTTATCAGATCCCAGTCACACATCTCCCCTGGGACATCACACCCCTGTCAACCATGTTCCCTGCGACATCACATCCCAGTCACACATCTCCCCTGGGAATCACATCCCAGTCACACATCTCCCCTGATGCGTCACATCCCAGTCACCCATCTCATCCAGGACATCACATCCTAGTCACCCATCTCCTCTGGGACATCACATCCCAGTCACCCGTCTAACCCGGGACATAACATCCCAGTTACACATCTCCCATGGGGTATCACATCCCAGTCACCCATCTCCACCGGGAAATCACATCCCAACTCACACATCACTTCCAGGACATCACATTCAAGTCACACATTTCCCCTGGAACATCACATCCCAGTCACCCATCTCCCCCGGGACATCATATGCCTGTCGCACAGCTTAGCTGGTAAGTCTCATCCCAATCACCCACCTCCCCTGCGACATCACATCCCAGTCGCACATCTCCCCTGGTGAATCACATCCCAGTCACACATCTCCCCTGGGCCATCACATCTCAGTCACCCATCGCCACTGGGACGTCACATCTCAGTCAGAGATCTCCCCAGGGACATCAAATCCTAGTCTCACATCTCCCTGGTGACTCACATCCCAGTCACCCATCCACCCTGAGAAATCACATCCCAGTCATCCATCTCCCCCGGGACATCACATCCCAGTCACACATCTCCCCCCGGGGTGTCACTTCCCAGTCACATATCTCACCGGGACATCACATCCCAGTCACACATCACCCCTGGGTCATCACATCCCAGTCACACATCACCCCTGGGACTTCACATCCCAGTCACACATCTCCCCTGGAACATAACATCCCAGTCAGCCATCTCCCCTGGGGAATCACATCCCAGTCACACATCTCCCCTGGAACATCACATCCCAGTCACCCATATCCCCGGGACCTCACATCCCAGTCGCACATCTCCCCTGGGGCATCACATCCCAGTCACCCATCTCATCCGGGACATCACATCCTAGTCACCCATCTCCTCGGGACATCACATCCCAGTCAACCATCTCCCCCCGGGGTGTCACTTCCCAGTCACATATCTCACCGGGACATCACATCCCAGTCACACATCACGCCTGGGACATCACATCCCAGTCACACATCACCCCTGGGACTTCACATCCCAGTCACACATCTCCCCCGGGGCCTCACATCCCAGTGGCACATCTCCCCTGGGGAATCACATTCCAGTTACCCACCTCGCCTGGGACATCACATCCCAGTCACACATCCACCCTGGGCCATCACATCTCAGTCACCCATCGCCACCGGGACATCACATCGCAGTCAGAGATCTCCCCAGGGACATCACATCCCAGTCACCCATCTAACCCCGGACATAACATCCCAGTTACACATCTCCCATGGGGTGTCATATCCCAGTCACATATCTCCCCTGGGACATCGCATCCTAGTCACATATCTCCCCTGGGACATCGCATCCCAGTCACATATCTACCCTGGGGAATCACATCCCAGTCCCATCTCCCCTGGGGAATCACATTCCAGTCACACATCTCCCCTGGTGCATCACATCCCAGTCACCCATCTCATCCAGGACATCACATCCTAGTCACCCATCTCCTCTGGGACATCACATCTCAGTCACCCATCTAACCCGGGACATAACATCCCAGTTACACATCTCCCATGGGGTATCACATCCCAGTCACCCATCTCCACCGGGAAATCACATCCCACTCACACATCACCTCCGGGACGTCACATTCAAGTCACACATCTCCCCTGGAACATCACATCCCAGTCAGCCATCTCCCCTGGGGAATCACATCCCAGTCATTCATCTCCCCCGGGACTTCAGATCCCAGTCACACTCTCCCCCCTGGGTGTCACATCCCAGTCACATATCTCCCCTGGGACATCGCATCCCAGTCACATATCTACACTGGGGATCACATCCCAGCCATCCATCTCCCCTGGGACATCACATCCCAATCACATATCTCCCCTGGGACATCACATCCTAGTCACACATCTCCCCTGGGACATCGCATCCCAGTCACACTTCTCCCTTGTTGAATCTCATCCAGTCAGACATCGCCCCTGGGACATCACATCCCAGTCACCCATCTCCCCTGCGGCATCACATCGCAGTCACCCAGCTCCCCTGGGACATCACATCCCAGTCACCCGTCTCCCCTGGGACATCACATCCCAGTCACGAATTTCCCCTGGAACATCATATCCCAGTCACCCATCTCCCCCGTGACATCACATTCCAGTCGCACATCTCCCCTGGTGAATCACATCGCAGTCACCCACCTCCCCTGTGACATCACATCCCAGTCACACATCTCCCCTGGGAATCACATCCCAGTCACACATCTCCCCTGGTGACTCACATCCCAGTCACCCTTCTAAGCCGGGACATAACATCCCAGTTACACATCTCCCCTGGGGCATCACATCCCAGTCACCCATCACCTCGGGGACATCACATCCCAGTCACCCATCTCCCCCGGGACATCACATCCCAGTCACACATCAACCCTGGGACTTCACATCCCAGTCACACATCTCCCCTGGAACATAACATCCCAGTCAGCTATCTTGCCTGGGGAATCACATCCCAGTCACGCATCTCCCCTGGGGCATCACGTCCCAGTCAAACATCTCCCATGGGTCATCACATCCCAGTCACACATCTCCCCTTGGTTATCAGATCCCAGTCACACATCTCCCCTGGGACATCACACCCCTGTCAACCATGTTCCCTGCGACATCACATCCCAGTCACACATCTCCCCTGGGAATCACATCCCAGTCACACATCTCCCCTGATGCGTCACATCCCAGTCACCCATCTCATCCAGGACATCACATCCTAGTCACCCATCTCCTCTGGGACATCACATCCCAGTCACCCGTCTAACCCGGGACATAACATCCCAGTTACACATCTCCCATGGGGTATCACATCCCAGTCACCCATCTCCACCGGGAAATCACATCCCAACTCACACATCACTTCCAGGACATCACATTCAAGTCACACATTTCCCCTGGAACATCACATCCCAGTCACCCATCTCCCCCGGGACATCATATGCCTGTCGCACAGCTTAGCTGGTAAGTCTCATCCCAATCACCCACCTCCCCTGCGACATCACATCCCAGTCGCACATCTCCCCTGGTGAATCACATCCCAGTCACACATCTCCCCTGGGCCATCACATCTCAGTCACCCATCGCCACTGGGACGTCACATCTCAGTCAGAGATCTCCCCAGGGACATCAAATCCTAGTCTCACATCTCCCCTGGTGACTCACATCCCAGTCACCCATCCACCCTGAGAAATCACATCCCAGTCATCCATCTCCCCCGGGACATCACATCCCAGTCACACATCTCCCCCCGGGGTGTCACTTCCCAGTCACATATCTCACCGGGACATCACATCCCAGTCACACATCACCCCTGGGTCATCACATCCCAGTCACACATCACCCCTGGGACTTCACATCCCAGTCACACATCTCCCCTGGAACATAACATCCCAGTCAGCCATCTCCCCTGGGGAATCACATCCCAGTCACACATCTCCCCTGGAACATCACATCCCAGTCACCCATATCCCCGGGACCTCACATCCCAGTCGCACATCTCCCCTGGGGCATCACATCCCAGTCACCCATCTCATCCGGGACATCACATCCTAGTCACCCATCTCCTCGGGACATCACATCCCAGTCAACCATCTCCCCCCGGGGTGTCACTTCCCAGTCACATATCTCACCGGGACATCACATCCCAGTCACACATCACGCCTGGGACATCACATCCCAGTCACACATCACCCCTGGGACTTCACATCCCAGTCACACATCTCCCCCGGGGCCTCACATCCCAGTGGCACATCTCCCCTGGGGAATCACATTCCAGTTACCCACCTCGCCTGGGACATCACATCCCAGTCACACATCCACCCTGGGCCATCACATCTCAGTCACCCATCGCCACCGGGACATCACATCGCAGTCAGAGATCTCCCCAGGGACATCACATCCCAGTCACCCATCTAACCCCGGACATAACATCCCAGTTACACATCTCCCATGGGGTGTCATATCCCAGTCACATATCTCCCCTGGGACATCGCATCCTAGTCACATATCTCCCCTGGGACATCGCATCCCAGTCACATATCTACCCTGGGGAATCACATCCCAGTCCCATCTCCCCTGGGGAATCACATTCCAGTCACACATCTCCCCTGGTGCATCACATCCCAGTCACCCATCTCATCCAGGACATCACATCCTAGTCACCCATCTCCTCTGGGACATCACATCTCAGTCACCCATCTAACCCGGGACATAACATCCCAGTTACACATCTCCCATGGGGTATCACATCCCAGTCACCCATCTCCACCGGGAAATCACATCCCACTCACACATCACCTCCGAGACGTCACATTCAAGTCACACATCTCCCCTGGAACATCACATCCCAGTCAGCCATCTCCCCTGGGGAATCACATCCCAGTCATTCATCTCCCCCGGGACTTCAGATCCCAGTCACACTCTCCCCCCTGGGTGTCACATCCCAGTCACATATCTCCCCTGGGACATCGCATCCCAGTCACATATCTACACTGGGGAATCACATCCCAGACATCCATCTCCCCTGGGACATCACATCCCAATCACATATCTCCCCTGGGACATCACATCCTAGTCACACATCTCCCCTGGGACATCGCATCCCAGTCACACTTCTCCCTTGTTGAATCTCATCCAGTCAGACATCTCCCCTGGGACATCACATCCCAGTCTCCCATCTCCCCTGCGGCATCACATCGCAGTCACCCAGCTCCCCTGGGACATCGCATCCCAGTCACCCGTCTCGCCTGGGACATCACATCCCAGTCACGAATTTCCCCTGGAACATCATATCCCAGTCACCCATCTCCCCCGTGACATCACATTCCAGTTGCACATCTCCCCTGGGCCATCACATCTCAGTCACCAATCGCCACCGGGAAATCACATCCCAGTCTCCCATCTCCCCTGGTGACTCACATCCCAGTCACCTATCTACCCTGGGACATCACATCCCAGTCACCCTTCTAACCCGGGACATAACATCCCAGTTACACATCTCCCATGGGGAATCACATCCCAGTCACCCATCTACCCGGGGTGTCACATCCCTGTCACATATCTCCCCTGGGACATCGCATCCCAGTCACATATCTACCCTGGGGAATCACACCCCAGTCATCCATCTCCCCTGGGGAAGCACATCCCAGTCATGCATCTCCGTTGGGGCATCACGTCCCAGTCACACATCTCCCATGGGTCATCACATCCCAGTCACACATCTCCCCTGCGACATCACATCCCAGTCCCATCTCCGCTGGGGAATCACATCCCAGTCACACATCTCCCCTGGTGCATCATATCTCAGTCACCCATCTCATCCAGGACATCACATCCTAGTCACCCATCTCCTCTGGGACATCACATCCCAGTCACCCATCTAACCCGGGACATAAAATCCCAGTTACACATCTCCCATGGGGTATCACATCCCAGTCACTCATCACCTCCGGGACATCACATTCAAGTCACACATCACCCCTGGAACATCACATCCCAGTCAGCTATCTCCCCTGGGGAATCACATCCCAGTCACCCATCTCCCCCGGGACATCATATCCCAGTCGCACATCTCCCCTGGTGACTCTCATTACAGTCACCCATCTCATCTGTGACATCACATCCCAGTCATTCATCTCCCCCGGGACATCACATCCCAATCACATATCTCCGCTGGGACATCACATCCTAGTCACACATCTCCCCTGGGACATCGCATCCCAGTCACAATTCTCCCCTGTGGAATCTCATCCAGTCAGACATCTCCCCTGGGACATCACATCCCAATCACCCATCTCCCCTGGGGCATCACATCCCAGTCACCCATCTGCTCCGGGACATCACATCCTATTCACCCATCTCCTCTGGGACATCACATCTCAGTCACCCATCTTCCCCGGAACATCATATCCCAGACACACATCTCCCCTGGGACATCGCATCCCAGTCACACATCTCCCCTGGGACATCGCATCCCAGTCACACGTCTCCCCTGGGACATCACATCCCAGTCTCACATCACCCCTGGGATTTCACATCCCAGTTACCCATCTCCCCTGGGACATCATATCCCAGTCACACACCTCACCCGAGACATCACGTCCCTGTCACACATCTCCCCTGGGGAATCAGATCCATGTCACACAATCCCCCCGGGGCATCACGTGCCAGTCGCACATCTCCCCTGGTGAATCACATCCCAGTCACCCACCTCCCCTGTGACATCACATCCCAGTCACACATCTCCCGTGGGAATCACATCCCAGTCACACATCACCCCCTGTACATCACATCCCAGTCACACATCAACCCTGGGACATCACATCCCAGTCACACATCTCCCCTGGAACATAACATCCCAGTCAGCCATCTCGCCTGGGGAATCACATCCCAGTCACGCATCTCCCCTGGGGCATCACGTCCCAGTCAAACATCTCCCATGGGTCATCACATCCCAGTCACACATCTCCCCTTGGTTATTAGATCCCAGTCACACATCTCCCCTGGGACATTACACCCCTGTCAACCATGTTCCCTGCGACATCACATCCCAGTTTCATCTCCCCTGGGGAATCACATCCCAGTCACACATCTCCCCTGACGCGTCACATCCCAGTCACCCATCTCATCCAGGACATCACATCCTAGTCACCCATCTCCTCTGGGACATCACATCCCAGTCACCCATCTAACCTGGGACATAACATCCCAGTTACACATCTCCCATGGGGTATCACATCCCAGTCACCCATCTCCACCGGGAAATCATATCCCAACTCACACATCACCTCCGGGGCATCACATTCAAGTCACACATTTCCCCTGGAATATCACATCCCAGTCACCCATCTCCCCCGGGACATCATATCCCTGTCGCACAGCTTAGCTGGTAAGTCTCATCCCAATCACCCACCTCCCCTGGGACATCACATCCCAGTCGCACATCTCCCCTGGTGAATCACATCCCAGTCACACATCTCCCCTGGGCCATCACATCTCAGTCACCCATCGCCACTGGGACGTCACATCTCAGTCAGAGATCTCCCCAGGGACATCAAATCCCAGTCTCACATTTCCCCTGGTGACTCACATCCCAGTCACCCATCCACCCTGAGAAATCACATCCCCGTCATCCATCTCCCCCGGGACATCACATCCCAGTCACACATCTCCCCCCGGGGTGTCACTTCCCAGTCACATATCTCACTGGGACATCACATCCCAGTCACACATCACCCCTGGGACTTCACATCCCAGTCACACATCTCCCCTGGAACATAACATCCCAGTCAGCCATCTCGCCTGGGGAATCACATCCCAGTCACGCATCTCCCTTGGGGCATCACGTCCCAGTCATACATCTCCCATGGGTCATCACATGCCAGTCACACATCTCCACTTGGTTATCAGATCCCAGTCACACATCTCCCCTGGGACATCACATCCCTGTCAACCATCTCCCCTGCGACATCACATCCCAGTCACCGATCTCCCCTGGGGAATCACATCCCAGTCACACATCTCCCCTGGGACATCGCATCCCAGTCACATATCTACCCTGGGGAATCACATCGCAGTCATCCATCTCCCCCGGGATATCACATCCCAATCACATATCTCCCCTGGGACATCACATCCTAGTCACACATCTCCCCTGGGACATCGCATCCCAGTCACCCATCGCCACCGGTACATCACATCCCAGTCAGAGATCTCCCCTGGGAATCACATCCCAGTCACACATCTCCCCTGGGCCATCACATCTCAGTCACCCATCGCCACCGGTACATCACATCCCAGTCAGAGATCTCCCCTGGGAATCACATCCCAGTCACACATCTCCCCTGGGCCATCACATCTCAGTCACCCATCGCCACCGGTACATCACATCCCAGTCACAGATCTCCCCAGGGACATCACATCCCAGTCTCCCATCTCCCCTGGTAACTCACATCCCACTCACACATCACCTCCGGGACATCAGATTCAAGTCACACATCTCCCCTGCAACATCACATCCCAGTCAGCCATCTCCCCTGGGGAATCACATCCCAGTCACGTATCTCCCCTGGAACATCACATCCCAGTCACCCATATCCCCCGGGACCTCACATCCCAGTCGCACATCTCCCCTGGGGCATCACATCCCAGTCACCCATCTCATCCGGGACATCACATCCTAGTCACCCATCTCCTCGGGACATCACATCCCAGTCACACATCTCCCCCCGGGGTGTCACTTCCCAGTCACATATCTCACCGGAACATCACATCTCAGTCACACATCACCCCTGGGACATCACATCCCAGTCACACATCACCCCTGGGACTTCACATCCCAGTCACACATCTCCCCTGGAACATAACATCCCAGACAGCTATCTCGCCAGGGGAATCACATCCCAGTCACGCATCTCCCCTGGGGCATCACGTCCCAGTCAAACATCTCCCATGGGTAATCACATCCCAGTCACACATCTCCCCTTGGTTATCAGATCCCAGTCACACATCTCCCCTGGGACATCACACCCCTGTCAACCATGTTCCCTGCGACATCACATCCCAGTTTCATCTCCACTGGGGAATCACATCCCAGTCACACATCTCCCCTGATGCGTCACATCCCAGTCACCCATCTCATCCAGGACATCACATCCTAGTCACCCATCTCCTCTGGGACATCACATCCCAGTCACCCATCCACCCTGAGAAATCACATCACAGTCATCCATCTCCCCCGGGACATCACATCCCAGTCACACATCTCCCCCCGGGGTGTCACTTCCCAGTCACATATCTCACCGGGACATCAGATCCTAGTCACACATCACCCCTGTGTCATCACATCCCAGTCACACATCACCCCTGGGTCATCACATCCCAGTCACACATCACCCCTGGAACATAACATCCCAGTCAGCCATCTCGCCTGGGGAATCACATCCCAGTCACGCATCTCCCTTGGGGCATCACGTCCCAGTCATACATCTCCCATGGGTCATCACATTCCGGTCACACATCTCCACTTGGTTATCAGATCCCAGTCACACATCTCCCTTGGGACATCACATCCCTGTCAACCATGTCCCCTGCGTCATCACATCCCAGTCTCATCTCCCCTGGGGAATCACATCCCAGTCACACATCTCCCCTGATGCGTCACATCCCAGTCACCCATCTCATCCAGGACATCACATCCTAGTCACCCATCTCCTCTGGGACATCACATCCCAGTCATCCATCTAACCCGGGACATAACATCCCAGTTACACATCTCCCATGGGGTATCACATCCCAGTCATCCATCTCCACCGGGAAATCACATCCCAACTCACACATCACCTCCGGGACATCACATTCAAGTCACACATTTCCCCTGGAACATCACATCCCAGTCACCCATCTCCCCCGGGACATCATATCCCTGTCGCACAGCTTAGCTGGTAAGTCTCATCCCAATCACCCACCTCCCCTGGGACATCACATCCCAGTCGCACATCTCCCCTGGTGAATCACATCCCAGTCACACATCTCCCCTGGGCCATCACATCCCAGTCACACATCTCCCCTCGGGGTGTCACTTCCCAGTCACATATCTCACCGGGACATCACATCCCAGTCACACATCACTCCTGGGTCATCACACCCCAGTCACACATCACCCCTGGGACTTCACATCCCAGTCACACATCTCCCCTGGAACATAACATTCCAGTCAGCCATCTCGCCTGGGGATCACATCCCAGACATCCATCTCCCCTGGGACATCACATCCCAATCACATATCTCCCCTGGGACATCACATCCTAGTCACACATCTGCCCTGGGACATCGCATCCCAGTCACACTTCTCCCTTGTTGAATCTCATCCAGTCAGACATCTCCCCTGGGACATCACATCCCAGTCACCCATCTCCCCTGCGGCATCACATCGCAGTCACCCAGCTCCCCTGGGACATCGCATCCCAGTCACCCGTCTCCCCTGGGACATCACATCCCAGTCACGAATTTCCCCTGGAACATCATATCCCAGTCACCCATCTCCCCCGTGACATCACATTCCAGTCGCACATCTCCCCTGGTGAATCACATCGCAGTCACCCACCTCCCCTGTGACATCACATCCCAGTCACACATCTCCCCTGGGAATCACATCCCAGTCACACATCTCCCCTGGTGACTCACATCCCAGTCACCCTTCTAAGCCGGGACATAACATCCCAGTTACACATCTCCCCTGGGGCATCACATCCCAGTCACCCATCACCTCGGGGACATCACATCCCAGTCACCCATCTCCCCCGGGACATCACATCCCAGTCACACATCACCCCTGGGACTTCACATCCCAGTCACACATCTCCCCTGGAACATAACATCCCAGTCAGCTATCTTGCCTGGGGAATCACATCCCAGTCACGCATCTCCCCTGGGGCATCACGTCCCAGTCAAACATCTCCCATGGGTCATCACATCCCAGTCACACATCTCCCCTTGGTTATCAGATCCCAGTCACACATCTCCCCTGGGACATCACACCCCTGTCAACCATGTTCCCTGCGACATCACATCCCAGTCACACATCTCCCCTGGGAATCACATCCCAGTCACACATCTCCCCTGATGCGTCACATCCCAGTCACCCATCTCATCCAGGACATCACATCCTAGTCACCCATCTCCTCTGGGACATCACATCCCAGTCACCCGTCTAACCCGGGACATAACATCCCAGTTACACATCTCCCATGGGGTATCACATCCCAGTCACCCATCTCCACCGGGAAATCACATCCCAACTCACACATCACTTCCAGGACATCACATTCAAGTCACACATTTCCCCTGGAACATCACATCCCAGTCACCCATCTCCCCCGGGACATCATATGCCTGTCGCACAGCTTAGCTGGTAAGTCTCATCCCAATCACCCACCTCCCCTGCGACATCACATCCCAGTCGCACATCTCCCCTGGTGAATCACATCCCAGTCACACATCTCCCCTGGGCCATCACATCTCAGTCACCCATCGCCACTGGGACGTCACATCTCAGTCAGAGATCTCCCCAGGGACATCAAATCCTAGTCTCACATCTCCCCTGGTGACTCACATCCCAGTCACCCATCCACCCTGAGAAATCACATCCCAGTCATCCATCTCCCCCGGGACATCACATCCCAGTCACACATCTCCCCCCGGGGTGTCACTTCCCAGTCACATATCTCACCGGGACATCACATCCCAGTCACACATCACCCCTGGGTCATCACATCCCAGTCACACATCACCCCTGGGATTTCACATCCCAGTTACCCATCTCCCCTGGGACATCATATCCCAGTCACACACCTCACCCGAGACATCACGTCCCTGTCACACATCTCCCCTGGGGAATCAGATCCATGTCACACAATCCCCCCGGGGCATCACGTGCCAGTCGC
Source organism: Mobula birostris (assembly GCF_030028105.1). Lineage (NCBI taxonomy): Eukaryota > Metazoa > Chordata > Chondrichthyes > Myliobatiformes > Myliobatidae > Mobula > Mobula birostris. The sequence goes on from NW_027274589.1 coordinate 59,567, forward strand.
ACATCTCCCCTGGTGAATCACATCCCAGTCACCCACCTCCCCTGTGACATCACATCCCAGTCACACATCTCCCGTGGGAATCACATCCCAGTCACACATCACCCCCTGTACATCACATCCCAGTCACACATCAACCCTGGGACATCACTTCCAGTCACACATCTCCCCTGGAACATAACATCCCAGTCAGCCATCTCGCCTGGGGAATCACATCCCAGTCACGCATCTCCCCTGGGGCATCACGTCCCAGTCAAACATCTCCCATGGGTCATCACATCCCAGTCACACATCTCCCCTTGGTTATTAGATCCCAGTCACACATCTCCCCTGGGACATTACACCCCTGTCAACCATGTTCCCTGCGACATCACATCCCAGTTTCATCTCCCCTGGGGAATCACATCCCAGTCACACATCTCCCCTGACGCGTCACATCCCAGTCACCCATCTCATCCAGGACATCACATCCTAGTCACCCATCTCCTCTGGGACATCACATCCCAGTCACCCATCTAACCTGGGACATAACATCCCAGTTACACATCTCCCATGGGGTATCACATCCCAGTCACCCATCTCCACCGGGAAATCATATCCCAACTCACACATCACCTCCGGGGCATCACATTCAAGTCACACATTTCCCCTGGAATATCACATCCCAGTCACCCATCTCCCCCGGGACATCATATCCCTGTCGCACAGCTTAGCTGGTAAGTCTCATCCCAATCACCCACCTCCCCTGGGACATCACATCCCAGTCGCACATCTCCCCTGGTGAATCACATCCCAGTCACACATCTCCCCTGGGCCATCACATCTCAGTCACCCATCGCCACTGGGACGTCACATCTCAGTCAGAGATCTCCCCAGGGACATCAAATCCCAGTCTCACATTTCCCCTGGTGACTCACATCCCAGTCACCCATCCACCCTGAGAAATCACATCCCCGTCATCCATCTCCCCCGGGACATCACATCCCAGTCACACATCTCCCCCCGGGGTGTCACTTCCCAGTCACATATCTCACTGGGACATCACATCCCAGTCACACATCACCCCTGGGACTTCACATCCCAGTCACACATCTCCCCTGGAACATAACATCCCAGTCAGCCATCTCGCCTGGGGAATCACATCCCAGTCACGCATCTCCCTTGGGGCATCACGTCCCAGTCATACATCTCCCATGGGTCATCACATGCCAGTCACACATCTCCACTTGGTTATCAGATCCCAGTCACACATCTCCCCTGGGACATCACATCCCTGTCAACCATCTCCCCTGCGACATCACATCCCAGTCACCGATCTCCCCTGGGGAATCACATCCCAGTCACACATCTCCCCTGGGACATCGCATCCCAGTCACATATCTACCCTGGGGAATCACATCGCAGTCATCCATCTCCCCCGGGATATCACATCCCAATCACATATCTCCCCTGGGACATCACATCCTAGTCACACATCTCCCCTGGGACATCGCATCCCAGTCACCCATCGCCACCGGTACATCACATCCCAGTCAGAGATCTCCCCTGGGAATCACATCCCAGTCACACATCTCCCCTGGGCCATCACATCTCAGTCACCCATCGCCACCGGTACATCACATCCCAGTCAGAGATCTCCCCTGGGAATCACATCCCAGTCACACATCTCCCCTGGGCCATCACATCTCAGTCACCCATCGCCACCGGTACATCACATCCCAGTCACAGATCTCCCCAGGGACATCACATCCCAGTCTCCCATCTCCCCTGGTAACTCACATCCCACTCACACATCACCTCCGGGACATCAGATTCAAGTCACACATCTCCCCTGCAACATCACATCCCAGTCAGCCATCTCCCCTGGGGAATCACATCCCAGTCACGTATCTCCCCTGGAACATCACATCCCAGTCACCCATATCCCCCGGGACCTCACATCCCAGTCGCACATCTCCCCTGGGGCATCACATCCCAGTCACCCATCTCATCCGGGACATCACATCCTAGTCACCCATCTCCTCGGGACATCACATCCCAGTCACACATCTCCCCCCGGGGTGTCACTTCCCAGTCACATATCTCACCGGAACATCACATCTCAGTCACACATCACCCCTGGGACATCACATCCCAGTCACACATCACCCCTGGGACTTCACATCCCAGTCACACATCTCCCCTGGAACATAACATCCCAGACAGCTATCTCGCCAGGGGAATCACATCCCAGTCACGCATCTCCCCTGGGGCATCACGTCCCAGTCAAACATCTCCCATGGGTAATCACATCCCAGTCACACATCTCCCCTTGGTTATCAGATCCCAGTCACACATCTCCCCTGGGACATCACACCCCTGTCAACCATGTTCCCTGCGACATCACATCCCAGTTTCATCTCCACTGGGGAATCACATCCCAGTCACACATCTCCCCTGATGCGTCACATCCCAGTCACCCATCTCATCCAGGACATCACATCCTAGTCACCCATCTCCTCTGGGACATCACATCCCAGTCACCCATCCACCCTGAGAAATCACATCACAGTCATCCATCTCCCCCGGGACATCACATCCCAGTCACACATCTCCCCCCGGGGTGTCACTTCCCAGTCACATATCTCACCGGGACATCAGATCCTAGTCACACATCACCCCTGTGTCATCACATCCCAGTCACACATCACCCCTGGGTCATCACATCCCAGTCACACATCACCCCTGGAACATAACATCCCAGTCAGCCATCTCGCCTGGGGAATCACATCCCAGTCACGCATCTCCCTTGGGGCATCACGTCCCAGTCATACATCTCCCATGGGTCATCACATTCCGGTCACACATCTCCACTTGGTTATCAGATCCAGGTCACACATCTCCCTTGGGACATCACATCCCTGTCAACCATGTCCCCTGCGTCATCACATCCCAGTCTCATCTCCCCTGGGGAATCACATCCCAGTCACACATCTCCCCTGATGCGTCACATCCCAGTCACCCATCTCATCCAGGACATCACATCCTAGTCACCCATCTCCTCTGGGACATCACATCCCAGTCATCCATCTAACCCGGGACATAACATCCCAGTTACACATCTCCCATGGGGTATCACATCCCAGTCATCCATCTCCACCGGGAAATCACATCCCAACTCACACATCACCTCCGGGACATCACATTCAAGTCACACATTTCCCCTGGAACATCACATCCCAGTCACCCATCTCCCCCGGGACATCATATCCCTGTCGCACAGCTTAGCTGGTAAGTCTCATCCCAATCACCCACCTCCCCTGGGACATCACATCCCAGTCGCACATCTCCCCTGGTGAATCACATCCCAGTCACACATCTCCCCTGGGCCATCACATCCCAGTCACACATCTCCCCTCGGGGTGTCACTTCCCAGTCACATATCTCACCGGGACATCACATCCCAGTCACACATCACTCCTGGGTCATCACACCCCAGTCACACATCACCCCTGGGACTTCACATCCCAGTCACACATCTCCCCTGGAACATAACATTCCAGTCAGCCATCTCGCCTGGGGATCACATCCCAGACATCCATCTCCCCTGGGACATCACATCCCAATCACATATCTCCCCTGGGACATCACATCCTAGTCACACATCTGCCCTGGGACATCGCATCCCAGTCACACTTCTCCCTTGTTGAATCTCATCCAGTCAGACATCTCCCCTGGGACATCACATCCCAGTCACCCATCTCCCCTGCGGCATCACATCGCAGTCACCCAGCTCCCCTGGGACATCGCATCCCAGTCACACTTCTCCCTTGTTGAATCTCATCCAGTCAGACATCTCCCCTGGGACATCACATCCCAGTCACCCATCTCCCCTGCGGCATCACATCGCAGTCACCCAGCTCCCCTGGGACATCGCATCCCAGTCACCCGTCTCCCCTGGGACATCACATCCCAGTCACGAATTTCCCCTGGAACATCATATCCCAGTCACCCATCTCCCCCGTGACATCACATTCCAGTCGCACATCTCCCCTGGTGAATCACATCGCAGTCACCCACCTCCCCTGTGACATCACATCCCAGTCACACATCTCCCCTGGGAATCACATCCCAGTCACACATCTCCCCTGGTGACTCACATCCCAGTCACCCTTCTAAGCCGGGACATAACATCCCAGTTACACATCTCCCCTGGGGCATCACATCCCAGTCACCCATCACCTCGGGGACATCACATCCCAGTCACCCATCTCCCCCGGGACATCACATCCCAGTCACACATCACCCCTGGGACTTCACATCCCAGTCACACATCTCCCCTGGAACATAACATCCCAGTCAGCTATCTTGCCTGGGGAATCACATCCCAGTCACGCATCTCCCCTGGGGCATCACGTCCCAGTCAAACATCTCCCATGGGTCATCACATCCCAGTCACACATCTCCCCTTGGTTATCAGATCCCAGTCACACATCTCCCCTGGGACATCACACCCCTGTCAACCATGTTCCCTGCGACATCACATCCCAGTCACACATCTCCCCTGGGAATCACATCCCAGTCACACATCTCCCCTGATGCGTCACATCCCAGTCACCCATCTCATCCAGGACATCACATCCTAGTCACCCATCTCCTCTGGGACATCACATCCCAGTCACCAGTCTAACCCGGGACATAACATCCCAGTTACACATCTCCCATGGGGTATCACATCCCAGTCACCCATCTCCACCGGGAAATCACATCCCAACTCACACATCACTTCCAGGACATCACATTCAAGTCACACATTTCCCCTGGAACATCACATCCCAGTCACCCATCTCCCCCGGGACATCATATGCCTGTCGCACAGCTTAGCTGGTAAGTCTCATCCCAATCACCCACCTCCCCTGCGACATCACATCCCAGTCGCACATCTCCCCTGGTGAATCACATCCCAGTCACACATCTCCCCTGGGCCATCACATCTCAGTCACCCATCGCCACTGGGACGTCACATCTCAGTCAGAGATCTCCCCAGGGACATCAAATCCTAGTCTCACATCTCCCCTGGTGACTCACATCCCAGTCACCCATCCACCCTGAGAAATCACATCCCAGTCATCCATCTCCCCCGGGACATCACATCCCAGTCACACATCTCCCCCCGGGGTGTCACTTCCCAGTCACATATCTCACCGGGACATCACATCCCAGTCACACATCACCCCTGGGTCATCACATCCCAGTCACACATCACCCCTGGGACTTCACATCCCAGTCACACATCTCCCCTGGAACATAACATCCCAGTCAGCCATCTCGCCTGGGGAATCACATCCCAGTCACGCATCTCCCTTGGGGAATCACGTCCCAGTCATACATCTCCCATGGGTCATCACATGCCAGTCACACATCTCCACTTGGTTATCAGATCCCAGTCACACATCTCCCCTGGGACATCACATCCCTGTCAACCATGTCCCCTGCGACATCACATCCCAGTCTCATCTCCCCTGGGGAATCACATCCCAGTCAGACATCTCCCCTGAGGCATCACATCCCAGTCACCCATCTCATCCGGGACATCACATCCTATTCACCCATCTCTTCTGGGTCATCACATCCCAGTCACCCATCTAACCCGGGACATAACATCCCAGTCGCACATCTCCCCTGCAACATCACATCCCAGTCAGCCATCTCCCCTGGGGAATCACATCCCAGTCACACATCTCCCCTGGAACATCACATCCCAGTCACCCATATCCCCGGGACCTCACATCCCAGTCGCACATCTCCCCTGGGGCATCACATCCCAGTCACCCATCTCATCCGGGACATCACATCCTAGTCACCCATCTCCTCGGGACATCACATCCCAGTCAACCATCTCCCCCCGGGGTGTCACTTCCCAGTCACATATCTCACCGGGACATCACATCCCAGTCACACATCTCCGCTGGGACATCACATCCCAGTCTCCCATCTCCCCTGGTGACTCACATCCCAGTCACCCACCTCCCCTGGGACATCACATCCCATTCATACATCTCCCCTGGGAATCACATCCCAGTCACCCATCTCCCCCGGGGCCTCACATCCCAGTGGCACATCTCCCCTGGGGAATCACATTCCAGTTACCCACCTCGCCTGGGACATCACATCCCAGTCACACATCCACCCTGGGCCATCACATCTCAGTCACCCATCGCCACCGGGACATCACATCGCAGTCAGAGATCTCCCCAGGGACATCACATCCCAGTCACCCATCTAACCCCGGACATAACATCCCAGTTACACATCCCCCATGGGGTATCACATCCCAGTCACCCATCTCCACCGGGAAATCACAACCCACTCACACATCACCTCCGGGACATCACATTCAAGTCACACATCTCCCCTGGAACATCACATCCCAGTCACACTTCTCCCCCCGGGGTGTCACATCCCAGTCACATATCTCCCCTGGGACATCGCATCCTAGTCACATATCTCCCCTGGGACATCGCATCCCAGTCACATATCTACCCTGGGGAATCACATCCCAGTCCCATCTCCCCTGGGGAATCACATTCCAGTCACACATCTCCCCTGGTGCATCACATCCCAGTCACCCATCTCATCCAGGACATCACATCCTAGTCACCCATCTCCTCTGGGACATCACATCTCAGTCACCCATCTAATCCGGGACATAACATCCCAGTTACACATCTCCCATGGGGTATCACATCCCAGTCACCCATCTCCACCGGGAAATCACATCCCACTCACACATCACCTCCGGGACGTCACATTCAAGTCACACATCTCCCCTGGAACATCACATCCCAGTCAGCCATCTCCCCTGGGGAATCACATCCCAGTCATTCATCTCCCCCGGGACTTCAGATCCCAGTCACACTCTCCCCCCTGGGTGTCACATCCCAGTCACATATCTCCCCTGGGACATCGCATCCCAGTCACATATCTACACTGGGGAATCACATCCCAGACATCCATCTCCCCTGGGACATCACATCCCAATCACATATCTCCCCTGGGACATCACATCCTAGTCACACATCTCCCCTGGGACATCGCATCCCAGTCACACTTCTCCCTTGTTGAATCTCATCCAGTCAGACATCTCCCCTGGGACATCACATCCCAGTCTCCCATCTCCCCTGCGGCATCACATCGCAGTCACCCAGCTCCCCTGGGACATCGCATCCCAGTCACCCGTCTCCCCTGGGACATCACATCCCAGTCACGAATTTCCCCTGGAACATCATATCCCAGTCACCCATCTCCCCCGTGACATCACATTCCAGTCGCACATCTCCCCTGGGCCATCACATCTCAGTCACCAATCGCCACCGGGAAATCACATCCCAGTCTCCCATCTCCCCTGGTGACTCACATCCCAGTCACCCATCTACCCTGGGACATCACATCCCAGTCACCCTTCTAACCCGGGACATAACATCCCAGTTACACATCTCCCATGGGGAATCACATCCCAGTCACCCATCTACCCGGGGTGTCACATCCCTGTCACATATCTCCCCTGGGACATCGCATCCCAGTCACATATCTACCCTGGGGAATCACACCCCAGTCATCCATCTCCCCTGGGGAAGCACATCCCAGTCATGCATCTCCGTTGGGGCATCACGTCCCAGTCACACATCTCCCATGGGTCATCACATCCCAGTCACACATCTCCCCTGCGACATCACATCCCAGTCCCATCTCCGCTGGGGAATCACATCCCAGTCACACATCTCCCCTGGTGCATCATATCCCAGTCACCCATCTCATCCAGGACATCACATCCTAGTCACCCATCTCCTCTGGGACATCACATCCCAGTCACCCATCTAACCCGGGACATAAAATCCCAGTTACACATCTCCCATGGGGTATCACATCCCAGTCACCCATCTCCACCGGGACATCACATCCCACTCACACATCACCTCCGGGACATCACATTCAAGTCACACATCACCCCTGGAACATCACATCCCAGTCAGCTATCTCCCCTGGGGAATCACATCCCAGTCACCCATCTCCCCCGGGACATCATATCCCAGTCGCACATCTCCCCTGGTGACTCTCATTACAGTCACCCATCTCATCTGTGACATCACATCCCAGTCATTCATCTCCCCCGGGACATCACATCCCAATCACATATCTCCGCTGGGACATCACATCCTAGTCACACATCTCCCCTGGGACATCGCATCCCAGTCACAATTCTCCCCTGTGGAATCTCATCCAGTCAGACATCTCCCCTGGGACATCACATCCCAATCACCCATCTCCCCTGGGGCATCACATCCCAGTCACCCATCTGCTCCGGGACATCACATCCTATTCACCCATCTCCTCTGGGACATCACATCTCAGTCACCCATCTTCCCCGGAACATCATATCCCAGACACACATCTCCCCTGGGACATCGCATCCCAGTCACACATCTCCCCTGGGACATCGCATCCCAGTCACACGTCTCCCCTGGGACATCACATCCCAGTCACACATCACCCCTGGGATTTCACATCCCAGTCACCCATCTCCCCTGGGACATCATATCCCAGTCACACACCTCACCCGAGACATCACGTCCCTGTCACACATCTCCCCTGGGGAATCAGATCCATGTCACACAATCCCCCCGGGGCATCACGTGCTAGTCGCACATCTCCCCTGGTGAATCACATCCCAGTCACCCACCTCCCCTGTGACATCACATCCCAGTCACACATCTCCCGTGGGAATCACATCCCAGTCACACATCTCCCGTGGGCCATCACATCTCAGTCACCCATCGCCACCGGGACATCACATCCCAGTCTCCCATCTCCCCTGGTGACTCACATCCCAGTCACGCATCTCCCCTGGGGAATCACATCCCAGTCACCCATCTCCCCCGGGACATCATATCCCAGTCGCACATCTCCCCTGGTGACTCTCATTACAGTCACCCATCTGATCTGTGACATCACATCCCAGTCATCCATCTCCACCGGAACATCAAATCCCAGTCACACTTCTCCCCCCGGGTTGTCACATCCCAGTCACATATCTCCCCTGGGACATCGCATCCCAGTCACATATCTACCCTGGGGAATCACATCCCAGTCCCATCTCCCCTGGGGAATCACATCCCAGTCACACATCTCCCCTGGTGCATCACATCCCAGTCACCCATCTCATCCAGGACATCACATCCTAGTCACCCATCTCCTCTGGGACATCACATCCCAGTCACCCATCTAACCCGGGACATAACATCCCAGTTACACATCTCCCATGGGGTATCACATCCCAGTCACCCATCTCCCCGGGGAAATCACATCCCACTCACACATCACCTCCGGGACATCACATTCAAGTCACACATCTCCCCTGGAACATCACATCCCAGTCAGCATCTCCCCTGGGGAATCACATCCCAGTCACGCATCTGCCCTGGAACATCACATCTCAGTCACCCATCACCTTCGGGACATCACATGCCAGTCATCCATCTCCCCCGGGACATCACATCCCAGTCACACTTCTCCCCCCCGGGGTGTCACATCCCTGTCACATATCTCCCCTGGGACATCGCATCCCAGTCACATATCTACCCTGGGGAATCACACCCCAGTCATCCATCTCCCCTGGGGAAGCACATCCCAGTCATGCATATCCCCTGGGGCATCACGTCCCAGTCACACATCTCCCATGGGTCATCACATCCCAGTCACACATCTCCCCTGCGACATCACATCCCAGTCCCATCTCAGCTGGGGAATCACATCCCAGTCACACATCTCCCCTGGTGCATCACATCCCAGTCACCCATCTCATCCAGGACATCACATCCTAGTCACCCATCTAACCCGGGACATAACATCTCAGTTACACATCTCCCATGGGGTATCACATCCCAGTAACCCATCTCCACCGGGACATCACATCCCACTCACACATCACCTCCGGGACATCACATTCAAGTCACACATCACCCCTGGAACAACACATCCCAGTCAGCTATCTCCCCTGGGGAATCACATCCCAGTCACCCATCTCCCCCGGGACATCATTTCCCAGTCGCACATCTCCCCTAGTGACTCTGATTACAGTCACCCATCTCCCCCGGGACATCTCATCCCAGTCACAGTTCTCCCCCTGGGGGGTCACATCCCAGTCACATATCTCCCCTGGGACATCGCTTCCCAGTCACATATCTACCCTGGGGAATCACATCCCAGTCCCATCTCCCCTGGGGAATCACATCCCAGTCACACATCTCCCCTGGTGCATCACATCCCAGTCACCCATCTCATCCAGGACATCACATCCTAGTCACCCATCTCCTCTGGGACATCACATCCCAGTCACCCATCTAAACCGGGACATAACATCCCAGTTACACATCTCCCATGGGGTATCACATCCCAGTCTCCCATCTCCCCGGGGAAATCACATCCCACTCACACATCACCTCCGGGACATCACATTCAAGTCACACATCGCTCCTGGAACATCACATCCCAGTCAGCATCTCCCCTGGGGAATCACATCCCAGTCACCCATTTCCCCAGGGACAGCATATCCTAGTCGTACATCTCCCCTGGTGACTCTCATCGCAGTCACCCATCTCCCCTGTGACATCACATCCCAGTCATCCATCTCCCCCGAGCCATCACATCCCAGTCACACTTCTCCACCCGGGGTGTCACATCCCAGTCACATATCTCCCCTGGGACATCGCATCCCAATCACATATCTACCCTGGGGAATCACATCCCAGTCATCCATCTCCCCCGGGACATCACATCACAATCACATATCTCCGCTGGGCCATCACATCCTAGTCACACATCTCCCCTGGGACATCGCATCCCAGTCACAATTCTCCCCTGTGGAATCTCATGCAGTCAGACATCTCCCCCAGGCCTTCACATCCCAATCACATATCTCCCCTGGGACATCACATCCTAGTCACACATCTCCCCTGGGACATCGCATCCCAGTCACAATTCTCCCCTGTGGAATCTCATCCAGTCAGACATCTCCCCTGGGACATCACATCCCAGTCAACCATCTCCCCCGGAGCATCATATCCCAGACACACATCTCCCGTGGGACATCGCATCCCAGTCACACATCTCCCCTGGGACATCGCATCCCAGTCACACGTCTCCCCTGGGACATCACATCCCAGTCACACATCACCCCTGGGATTTCACATCCCAGTCACCCATCTCCCCTGGGACATCATATCCCAGTCACACACCTCACCCGAGACATCACATCCCTGTCACACATCTCCCCTGGGAAATCAGATCCATGTCACACAATCTCCCTGGGGCATCACGTGCCAGTCACACATCTCCCATGGGTCATCACATCCCAGTCACACATCTCCCCTCGGTTATCACATCCCAGTCACCCACCTCCCCTGCGACATCACATCCCAGTCACCGATCTCCCCTGGGACATCACATCCCAGTCACACATCCACCCTGGGCCATCACATCCCAGTCACCCATCTCCCCCAGGAAATCACATCCCATTCACACGTTACCTCCGGGACATCACTTCAAGTCACACATCTCCCACGGAATATCACATCCCAGTCAGCCATCTCCCCTGGGGAATCACATCCCAGTCACGCATCTCCCCTGGGGCATCACGTCCCAGTTACACATCTCCCATGGTTCATCACATCCGAGTCACACATCTGCTCCGGGACATCACATTCTATTCACCCATCTCCTCTGGGACATCACATCCCAGTCACCCATCTCCCCCGGGACATCACATCCCAATCACATATCTCATCTGGGACATCGCATCCCAGTCACACATCTCGCCTGGGACATCGCATCCCAGTCACACGTCTCCCCTGGGACATCACATCCCAGTCACACATCACCCCTGGGACTTCACATCCCAGTCACACATCTCCCCTGCGACATCACATCCCAGTCACACACCTCACCCGAGACATCACATCCCTGTCACACATCTCCCCTGGGGAATCAGATCCATGTCACACATCTCCCCTGGGGCATCACGTGCCAGTCACACATCTCCCATGGGTCATCACATCCCAGTCACACATCTCCCCTCGGTTATCACATCCCAGTCACCCACCTCCCCTGCGACATCACATCCCTGTCAAACATCTCCCCTGCGACATCACATCCCAGTCACACATCTCCCCTGGGAATCACATCCCAGTCACCCATCTCCCCCGGGGCCTCACATCCCAGTCGCACATCTCCCCTGGGGAATCACATTCCAGTTACCCATCGCCACCGGGACATCACATCGCAGTCAGCGATCTCCCCAGGGACATCACATCCCAGTCACCCATCTAACCCGGGACATAACACCCCAGTTACACATCTCCCATGGGGTATCACATCCCAGTCACCCATCTCCACCGGGAAATCACATCCTACTCACACATCACCTCCGGGACGTCACATTCAAGTCACACATCTCTCCTGGAACATCACATCCCAGTCAGCCATCTCCCCTGGGGAATCACATCCCAGTCACCCATCTCCCCCGGGACATCATATCCCAGTCACACATCTCCCCTGGTGACTCTCATCCCAGTCACCCATCTCCCCTGGAACATCACATCCCAGTCACCCATCTGCCCTGGGACATCATGTCCCAGTCACACACCTCTCCCGAAACATCACAGCCCTGTCACATATCTCCCCTGTGGAATCAGATCCATGTCACACATCTCCCCTCGGATATAAGATCCCAGTCACCCATCTCCCCTGCGACATCACATCCCAGTCACACATCTCCCCTGGGAATCACATCCCAGTCACACATCTCCCCTAGGCCATCACATCTCAGTCACCAATCGCCACCGGGACATCACATCGCAGTCAGAGATCTCCCCAGGGACATCACATCCCAGTCTCCCATCTCCCCTGGTGACTCACATCCCAGTCACCCAACTACCCTGGGACATCACATCTAAATCACCCACCTCCCCCGGGACATCACATCCCAGTCACACATCTCCCCCCGGGATGTCACTACCCAGTCACATATCTACCCGGGACATCACATCCCAGTCACCCATCTCCCCCGGTACATCACATCCCAGTCACACATCACCCCTGGCACTTCACATCCCAGTCACACATCTCCCCTGGGACATCACATCCCAGTCACACAACTTCCCTGGGGAATCAGGTCCATGTCACACATCTCCCCTCGGTTATTATATCCCAGTCACCCATCTCCCGCGGTACATCACATCCCAGTCACACATCACCTCTGGGACATCACATCCCAGTCACACATCACCCCTGGCACTTCACATCCCAGTCACCCATCTCCCCTGGGACATCACATCCCAGTTACACATCTCCCATGGGCAATCACATCCCAGTCACCCATCTCCCCGGGGAAATCACATCCCACTCACACATCACCCCTGGGACATCACATCCTAGTCAGACATCTCCCCTGGGACATCACATCCCAATCACCCATCTCCCCTGGGGCATCACATCCCAGTCACCCATCTCCCCCGGAGCAACATATCCCAGACACACATCTCCCGTGGGACATCGCATCCCAGTCACACATCTCTCCTGGGACATCGCATCCCAGTCACACGTCTCCCCTGGGACATCACATCCCAGTCACACATCACCCCTGGGATTTCACATCCCAGTCACCCATCTCCCCTGGGACATCATATCCCAGTCACACACCTCACCCGAGACATCACATCCCTGTCACACATCTCCCCTGGGGAATCAGATCCATGTCACACAATCTCCCTGGGGCATCACGTGCCAGTCACACATCTCCCATGGGTCATCACATCCCTGTCACACATCTCCCCTGGGTTATCACATCCCAGTCACCCACCTCCCCTGCGACATCACATCCCAGTCACCGATCTCCCCTGGGACATCACATCCCAGTCACACATCCACCCTGGGCCATCACATCCCAGTCACCCATCTCCCCCAGGAAATCACATCCCATTCACACGTTACCTCCGGGACATCACTTCAAGTTACACATCTCCCACGGAATATCACATCCCAGTCAGCCATCTCCCCTGGGGAATCACATCCCAGTCACGCATCTCCCCTGGGGCATCACGTCCCAGTTACACATCTCCCATGGTTCATCATATCCGAGTCACACATCTGCTGCGGGACATCACATTCTATTCACCCATCTCCTCTGGGACATCACATCCCAGTCACCCATCTCCCCCGGGACATCACATCCCAATCACATATCTCCCCTGGGACATCGCATCCCAGTCACACATCTCGCCTGGGACATCGCATCCCAGTCACACGTCTCCCCTGGGACATCACATCCCAGTCACACATCACCCCTGGGACTTCACATCCCAGTCACCCATCTCCCCTGCGACACCACATCCCAGTCAGCCATCTCCCCTGGGGAATCACATCCCAGTCACCCATCTCCCCCGGGACATCATATCCCAGTCACACATCTCCCCTGGTGACTCTCATCCCAGTCACCCATCTCTCCTGGAACATCACATCCCAGTCACCCATCTCCCCTGGGACATCGCATCCCAGTCACATACCTCTCCTGGGACATCACATCCGAATCACCCATCTCCCCTTGGACATCACATCCCTGTCACACCCTTCCCCTGGGGAATCACATCCCAGTCACCCAACTTCCCTGGGGAATCATATCCCAGTCACACATCTCCCCTGGGAATCACATCCCAGTCACACATCTCGCCTAGGGAATTAGATCCCAATCAGACATCTCCTCCAAGACATCACAACCCAGTCACACATCTCCCCTGGGGTATCACATCCCAGTCACCCACCCCTGGGACATCTCATCTCAGTCACACATCTCCCCTAGGACATCTCATCCCAGTCGCACACCTCCCAGGGGAATCACATCCCAGTCACACATCTCCCCTGGGACATCGCATCTCAGTCGCACATCTCCCCAGGAACATCACATCCCAGTCAGACATCTCCCTTGGGGAATCACATTCCAATCACACATCTCCCCTGGGAATCACATGCCAGTCACACATCTCCCCTGGGCCATCACATCCCAGTCACATATCTCCCCCAGGACACCACATCGCAGTCACACATCTCCTCTGTGGAATCTCATCCAGTCAGACATCTCCCCTGGGAAATCACATCCCAGTCACACATCTCTCCTGGGGCATCACATCCCAGTCACCCTTCTCCCCTGGGGCATCACATCCCAGTCACCCATCTCCCCTGGGACATCGCACCCCAGTCACACTTCTCCCCTGTGGAATCTCATGCAGTCAGACATCTCCCGTGGGACATCGCATCCCAGTCACACATCTCCCCTGGGACATCGCATCCCAGTCACACGTCTCCCCTGGGACATCACATCCCAGTCACACATCACCCCTGGGATTTCACATCCCAGTCACCCATCTCCCCTGGGACATCATATCCCAGTCACACATCTCCCCTGGGAATCACATCCCAGTCACCCATCTCCCCCGGGGCCTCACATCCCAGTCGCACATCTCCCCTGGGGCATCACGTGCCAGTCACACATCTCCCATGGGTCATCACATCCCAGTCACACATCTCTCCTCGGTTATCAGATCCTAGTCACACATCTCCCCTGGGACATCACATCCCTGTCAAACATCTCCCCTGCGACATCACATCCCAGTCACACATCTCCCCTGGGAATCACATCCCAGTCACCCATCTCCCCCGGGGCCTCACATCCCAGTCGCACATCTCCCCTGGGGAATCACATTCCAGTTACCCATCGCCACCGGGACATCACATCGCAGTCAGCGATCTCCCCAGGGACATCACATCCCAGTCACCCATCTAACCCGGGACATAACATCCCAGTTACACATCTCCCATGGGGTATCACATCCCAGTCACCCATCTCCACCGGGAAATCACATCCTACTCACACATCACCTCCGGGACGTCACATTCAAGTCACACATCTCCCCTGGAACATCACATCCCAGTCAGCCATCTCCCCTGGGGAATCACATCCCAGTCACCCATCTCCCCCGGGACATCATATCCCAGTCACACATCTCCCCCGGTGACTCTCATCCCAGTCACCCATCTCCCCTGCAACATCACATCCCAGTCACCCATCTGCCCTGGGACATCACATCCCAGTCACACACCTCTCCCGAGACATCACAGCCCTGACACATATCTCCCCTGTGGAATCAGATCCATGTCACACATCTCCCCTCGGATATAAGATCCCAGTCACCCATCTCCCCTGCGACATCACATCTCAGTCACACATCTCCCCTGGGAATTACATCCCAGTCACACATTTCCCCTAGGCCATCACATCTCAGTCACCAATCGCCACCGGGACATCACATCGTAGTCAGAGATCTCCCCAGGGACATCACATCCCAGTCTCCCATCTCCCCTGGTGACTCACATCCCAGTCACACACCTACCCTGGGACATCACATCCTAGTCATCCATCTCCCCCGGGACATCACATCCCAGTCACACATCTCCCCCCGGGATGTCACTAACCAGTCACATATCTACCCGGGACATCACATCCCAGTCACCCATCTCCCCCGGTACATCACATCCCAGTCACACATCACCCCTGGCACTTCACATCCCAGTCACACATCTCCCCTGGGACATCACATCCCAGTCACACAACTTCCCTGGGGAATCAGGTCCATGTCACACATCTCCCCTCGGTTATTATATCCCAGTCACCCATCTCCCGCGGTACATCACATCCCAGTCACACATCACCCCTGGGACATCACATCCCAGTCACACATCACCCCTGGCACTTCACATCCCAGTCACCCATCTCCCCTGGGACATCACATCCCAGTTACACATCTCCCATGGGCAATCACATCCCAGTCACCCATCTCCCCGGGGAAATCACATCCCACTCACACATCACCTCCGGGACATCACATTCAAGTCACACATCTCCCCTGGAACATCACATCCCAGTCACATATCTCCCCCAGGACACCACATCCCAGTCACACAACTCCCCTGGGGAATCACGTCCAGTCACCCAACTTCCCTGGGGAATCACATCCCAGTCATGCATCTCTCCTGGAAAATCACATCCCAGTCACCCATCTCCCCTGGGACATCACATCCCAGTCACCCATCTCCACCGGGAAATCACATCCTACTCACACATCACCTCCGGGACGTCACATTCAAGTCACACATCTCCCCTGGAACATCACATCCCAGTCAGCCATCTCCCCTGGGGAATCACATCCCAGTCACCCATCTCCCCCGGGACATCATATCCCAGTCACACATCTCCCCTGGTGACTCTCATCCCAGTCACCCATCTCCCCTGGAACATCACATCCCAGTCACCCATCTCCCCTGGGACATCGCATCCCAGTCACATACCTCTCCTGGGACATCACATCCGAATCACCCATCTCCCCTTGGACATCACATCCCTGTCACACCCTTCCCCTGGTGAATCACATCCCAGTCACACAACTTCCCTGGGAATCAAATCCCAGTCACACATCTCCCCTGGGAATCACATCCCAGTCACACATCTCGCCTAGGCAATTAGATCCCAGTCAGACATCTCCTCCAAGATATCACAACCCAGTCACACATCTCCCCTGGGGTATCACATCCCAGTCACCCACCCCTGGGACATCTCATCTCAGTCACACATCTCCCCTAGGACATCTCATCCCAGTTGCACACCTCCCAGGGGAATCACATCCCAGTCACCCATCTCCCCCGGAACATCATATCCCAGACACACATCTCCCGTGGGACATCGCATCCCAGTCACACATCTCCCCTGGGACATCGCATCCCAGTCACACGTCTCCCCTGGGACATCATATCCCAGTCACACATCACCCCTGGGATTTCACATCCCAGTCACCCATCTCCCCTGGGACATCATATCCCAGTCACACACCTCACCCGAGACATCACATCCCTGTCACACATCTCCCCTGGGAAATCAGATCCATATCACACAATCTCCCTGGGGCATCACGTGCCAGTCACACATCTCCCATGGGTCATCACATCCCAGTCACACATCTCCCCTCGGTTATCACATCCCAGTCACCCACCTCCCCTGCGACATCACATCCCAGTCACCGATCTCCCCTGGGACATCACATCCCAGTCACACATCCACCCTGGGCCGTCACATTCCAGTCACCCATCTCCCCCAGGAAATCACATCCCATTCACACGTTACCTCCGGGACATAACTTCAAGTCACACATCTCCCACGGAATATCACATCCCAGTCAGCCATCTCCCCTGGGGAATCACATCCCAGTCACGCATCTCCCCTGGGGCATCACGTCCCAGTTACACATCTCCCATGGTTCATCACATCTGAGTCACACATCTGCTCCGGGACATCACATTCTATTCACCCATCTCCTCTGGGACATCACATCCCAGTCACCCATCTCCCCCGGGACATCACATCCCAATCACATATCTCCCCTGGGACATCGCATCCCAGTCACACATCTCGCCTGGGACATCGCATCCCAGTCACACGTCTCCCCTGGGACATCACATCCCAGTCACACATCACCCCTGGGACTTCACATCCCAGTCACCCATCTCCCCTGGGACATCACATCCCAGTCACACACCTCACCCGAGACATCACATCCCTGTCACACATCTCCCCTGGGGAATCAGATCCATGTCACACATCTCCCCTGGGGCATCACGTGCCAGTCACACATCTCCCATGAGTCATCACATCCCAGTCACACATCTCTCCTCGGTTATCAGATCCTAGTCACACATCTCCCCTGGGACATCACATCCCTGTCAAACATCTCCCTGCGACATCACATCCCAGTCACACATCTCCCCTGGGAATCACATCCCAGTCACCCATCTCCCCCGGGGCCTCACATCCCAGTCGCACATCTCCCCTGGGGAATCACATTCCAGTTACCCATCGCCACCGGGACATCACATCGCAGTCAGCGATCTCCCCAGGGACATCACATCCCAGTCACCCATCTAACCCGGGACATAACATCCCAGTTACACATCTCCCATGGGGTATCACATCCCAGTCACCCATCTCCACCGGGAAATCACATCCTACTCACACATCACCTCCGGGACGTCACATTCAAGTCACACATCTCCCCTGGAACATCACATCCCAGTCAGCCATCTCCCCTGGGGAATCACATCCCAGTCACCCATCTCCCCCGGGACATCATATCCCAGGCACACATCTCCCCTGGTGACTCTCATCCCAGTCACCCATCTCCCCTGGAACATCACATCCCAGTCACCCATCTGCCCTGGGACATCACGTCCCAGTCACACACCTCTCCCGAGACATCACAGCCCTGACACATATCTCCCCTGTGGAATCAGATCCATGTCACACATCTCCCCTCGGATATAAGATCCCAGTCACCCATCTCCCCTGCGACATCACATCTCAGTCACACATCTCCCCTGGGACATCACATCCCAGTCATCCATCTCCCCTGGGACATCACATCCCAATCACACATCTCCCCTGGGACATCGCATCTAAATCACCCACCTCCCCCGGGACATCACATCCCAGTCACACATCTCCCCCCGGGATGTCACTACCCAGTCACATATCTACCCGGGACATCACATCCCAGTCACCCATCTCCCCCGGTAAATCACATCCCAGTCACACATCACCCCTGGCACTTCACATCCCAGTCACACATCTCCCCTGGGACATCACATCCCAGTCAGACAACTTCCCTGGGGAATCAGGTCCATGTCACACATCTCCCCTCGGTTATTATATCCCAGTCACCCATCTCCCGCGGTACATCACATCCCAGTCACACATCACCCCTGGGACATCACATCCCAGTCACACATCACCCCTGGGACATCACATCCCAGTTACACATCTCCCATGGGCAATCACATCCCAGTCACCCATCTCCTCGGGGAAATCACATCCCACTCACACATCACCTCCGGGACATCACATTCAAGTCACACATCTCCCCTGGGACATCACATCCTAGTCACACATCTCCCCTGGGACATCGCATCCCAGTCACAATTCTCCCTGTGGAATCTCATCCAGTCAGACATCTCCCCTGGGACATCACATCCCAATCACCCATCTCCCCTGGGGCATCACATCCCAGTCACCCATCTCCCCTGGAGCATCATATAGCAGACACACATCTTCCGTGGGACATCGCATCCCAGTCACACGTCTCCCCTGGGACATCACATCCCAGTCACACATCACCCCTGGGATTTCACATCCCAGTCACCCATCTCCCCTGGGACATCATATCCCAGTCACACACCGCACCCGAGACATCACATCCCTGTCACACATCTCCCCTGGGGAATCAGATCCATGTCACACAATCTCCCTGGGGCATCACGTGCCAGTCACACATCTCCCATGGGTCATCACATCCCTGTCACACATCTCCCCTCGGTTATCACATCCCAGTCACCCACCTCCCCTGCGACATCACATCCCAGTCATCGATCTCCCCTGGGACATCACATCCCAGTCACACATCCACCCTGGGCCATCACATCCCAGTCACCCATCTCTCCCAGGAAATCACATCCCATTCACACGTTACCTCCGGGACATCACTTCAAGTCACACATCTCCCACGGAATATCACATCCCAGTCAGCCATCTCCCCTGGGGAATCACATCCCAGTCACGCATCTCCCCTGGGGCATCACGTCCCAGTTACACATCTCCCATGGTTCATCACATCCGAGTCACACATCTGCTCCGGGACATCACATTCTATTCACCCATCTCCTCTGGGACATCACATCCCAGTCACCCATCTCCCCCGGGACATCACATCCCAATCACATATCTCCCCTGGGACATCGCATCCCAGTCACACATCTCGCCTGGGACATCGCATCCCAGTCACACGTCTGCCCTGGGACATCACATCCCAGTCACACATCACCCCTGGGACTTCACATCCCAGTCACCCATCTCCCCTGCGACATCACATCCCAGTCACACACCTCACCCGAGACATCACATCCCTGTCACACATCTCCCCTGGGGAATCAGATCCATGTCACACATCTCCCCTGGGGCATCACGTGCCAGTCACACATCTCCCATGAGTCATCACATCCCAGTCACACATCTCTCCTCGGTTATCAGATCCTAGTCACACATCTCCCCTGGGACATCACATCCCTGTCAAACATCTCCCCTGCGACATCACATCCCAGTCACACATCTCCCTGGGAATCACATCCCAGTCACCCATCTCCCCGGGGCCTCACATCCCAGTCGCACATCTCCCCTGGGGAATCACATTCAGTTACCCATCGCCACCGGGACATCACATCGCAGTCAGCGATCTCCCCAGGGACATCACATCCAGTCACCCATCTAACCCGGGACATAACATCCCAGTTACACATCTCCCATGGGGTATCACATCCCAGTCACCCATCTCCACCGGGAAATCACATCCTACTCACACATCACCTCCGGGACGTCACATTCAAGTCACACATCTCCCCTGGAACATCACATCCCAGTCAGCCATCTCCCCTGGGGAATCACATCCCAGTCACCCATCTCCCCCGGGACATCATATCCCAGTCACACATCTCCCCTGGTGACTCTCATCCCAGTCACCCATCTCCCCGGGAACATCACATCCCAGTCACCCATCTCCCTGGGACATAGCATCCCAGTCACATACCTCTCCTGGGACATCACATCCGAATCACCCATCTCCCCTTGGACATCACATCCCTGTCACACCCTTCCCCTGGGGAATCACATCCCAGTCACCCAACTTCCCTGGGGAATCATATCCCAGTCGCACATCTCCCCTGGAATCACATCCCAGTCACACATCTCGCCTAGGGAATTAGATCCCAGTCAGACATCTCCTCCAAGACATCACAACCCAGTCACACATCTCCCCTGGGGTATCACATCCCAGTCACCCACCCCTGGGACATCTCATCTCAGTCACACATCTCCCCTAGGACATCTCATCCCAGTCGCACACCTCCCAGGGGAATCACATCCCAGTCACACATCTCCCCTGGGACATCACATCTCAGTCGCACATCTCCCCAGGAACATCACATCCCAGTCAGACATCTCCCTTGGGGAATCACATCCCAATCACACATCTCCCCTGGGAATCACATGCCAGTCACACATCTCCCCTGGGCCATCACATCCCAGTCACACATCTCCCCTGGGGCATCACATCCAGTCACCCTTCTCCCCTGGGGCATCACATCCCAGTCACCCATCTCCCCTGGGACATCGCATCCCAGTCACACTTCTGCCCTGTGGAATCTCATGCAGTCAGACATCTCCCCGGGCCATCACATCCCAATCACATATCTCCCCTGGGACATCACATCCTAGTCACACATCTCCCCTGGGACATCGCATCCCAGTCACAATTCTCCCCTGTGGAATCTCATCCAGTCAGACATCTCCCCTGGGACATCATATCCCAGTCACACACCTCACCCGAGACATCACATCCCTGTCACACTTCTCCCCTGGGAAATCAGATCCATGTCACACAATCTCCCTGGGGCATCACGTGCCAGTCACACATCTCCCATGGGTCATCACATCCCTGTCACACATCTCCCCTCGGTTATCACATCCCAGTCACCCACCTCCCTGCGACATCACATCCAGTCACCGATCTCCCCTGGGACATCACATCCCAGTCACACATCCACCCTGGGCCATCATATCCCAGTCACCCATCTCCCCCAGGAAATCACATCCCATTCACATGTTACCTCCGGGACATCACTTCAAGTCACACATCTCCCACGGAATATCACATCCCAGTCAGCCATCTCCCCTGGGGAATCACATCCCAGTCACGCATCTCCCTGGGGCATCATGTCCCAGTTACACATCTCCCATGGTTCATCACATCCGAGTCACACATCTGCTCCGGGACATCACATTCTATTCACCCATCTCCTCTGGGACATCACATCCCAGTCACCCATCTCCCCGGGACATCACATCCCAATCACATATCTCCCCTGGGACATCGCATCCCAGTCACACATCTCGCCTGGGACATCGCATCCCAGTCACACGTCTCCCCTGGGACATCACATCCCAGTCACACTTCACCCCTGGGACTTCACATCCAGTCACCCATCTCCCCTGCGACATCACATCCAGTCACACACCTCACCCGAGACATCACATCCCTGTCACACATCTCCCCTGGGGAATCAGATCCATGTCACACATCTCCCCTGGGGCATCACGTGCCAGTCACACATCTCCCATGAGTCATCACATCCCAGTCACACATCTCTCCTCGGTTATCATATCCCAGTCACACATCTCCCCTGGTGACTCTCATCCCAGTCACCCATCTCCCCGGGAACATCACATCCAGTCACCCATCTCCCCTGGGACATCGCATCCCAGTCACATACCTCTCCTGGGACAACACATCCGAATCACCCATCTCCCCTTGGACATCACATCCCTGTCACACCCTTCCCCTTGGAATCACATCCAGTCACCCAACTTCCTGGGGAATCATATCCCAGTCACACATCTCCCTGGGAATCACATCCCAGTCACACATCTCGCCAAGGGAATTAGATCCCAGTCAGACATCTCCTCCAAGACATCACAACCCAGTCACACATCTCCCCTGGGGTATCACATCCCAGTCACCCACCCTGGGACATCTCATCTCAGTCACACATCTCCCCTAGGACATCTCATCCCAGTCGCACACCTCCCAGGGGAATCACATCCAGTCACACATCTCCCCTGGGACATCACATCTCAGTCGCACATCTCCCCAGGAACATCACATCCCAGTCAGACATCTCCCTTGGGGAATCACATCCCAATCACACATCTCCCCTGGGAATCACATGCCAGTCACACATCTCCCTGGGCCATCACATCCCAGTCACACATCTCCCTGGGGCATCACATCCCAGTCACCCTTCTCCCCTGGGGCATCACATCCAGTCACCCATCTCCCCTGGGACATCGCATCCCAGTCACACTTCTGCCCTGTGGAATCTCATGCAGTCAGACATCTCCCCCGGGCCATCACATCCCAATCACATATCTCCCCTGGGACATCACATCCTAGTCACACATCTCCCCTGGGACATCGCATCCCAGTCACAATTCTCCCCTGTGGAATCTCATCCAGTCAGACATCTCCCCTGGGACATCACATCCCAATCACCCATCTCCCCTGGGGCATCACATCCCAGTCACCCATCTCCCCCGGAACATCATATCCCAGACACACATCTCCCGTGGGACATCGCATCCCAGTCACACATCTCCCTGGGACATCGCATCCCAGTCACACGTCTCCCCTGGGACATCACATCCCAGTCACACATCACCCCTGGGATTTCACATCCCAGTCACCCATCTCCCCTGGGACATCATATCCCAGTCACACACCTCACCCGAGACATCACATCCCTGTCACACATCTCCCCTGGGAAATCAGATCCATGTCACACAATCTCCCTGGGGCATCACGTGCCAGTCACACATCTCCCCTGGGACATCACATCCTAGTCACACATCTCCCCTGGGACATCGCATCCCAGTCACAATTCTCCCCTGTGGAATCTCATCCAGTCAGACATCTCCCTGGGACATCACATCCCAATCACCCATCTCCCCTGGGGCATCACATCCCAGTCACCCATCTCCCCCGGAACATCATATCCCAGACACACATCTCCCGTGGGACATCGCATCCCAGTCACACATCTCCCCTGGGACATCGCATCCCAGTCACACGTCTCCCCTGGGACATCACATCCCAGTCACACATCACCCCTGGGATTTCACATCCCAGTCACCCATCTCCCCTGGGACATCATATCCAGTCACACACCTCACCCGAGACATCACATCCCTGTCACACATCTCCCCTGGGAAATCAGATCCATGTCACACAATCTCCCTGGGGCATCACGTGCCAGTCACACATCTCCCATGGGTCATCACATCCCAGTCACACATCTCCCCTCGGTTATCACATCCCAGTCACCCACCTCCCCTGCGACATCACATCCCAGTCACCGATCTCCCCTGGGACATCACATCCCAGTCACACATCCACCCTGGGCCATCATATCCCAGTCACCCATCTCCCCCAGGAAATCACATCCCATTCACACGTTACCTCCGGGACATCACTTCAAGTCACACATCTCCCACGGAATATCACATCCCAGTCAGCCATCTCCCCTGGGGAATCACATCCCAGTCACGCATCTCCCCTGGGGCATCATGTCCCAGTTACGCATCTCCCATGGTTCATCACATCCGAGTCACACATCTGCTCCGGGACATCACATTCTATTCACCCATCTCCTCTGGGACATCACATCCCAGTCACCCATCTCCCCCGGGACATCACATCCCAATCACATATCTCCCCTGGGACATCGCATCCCAGTCACACATCTCGCCTGGGACATCGCATCCCAGTCACACGTCTCCCCTGGGACATCACATCCCAGTCACACATCACCCCTGGGACTTCACATCCCAGTCACCCATCTCCCCTGCGACATCACATCCCAGTCACACACCTCACCCGAGACATCACATCCCTGTCACACATCTCCCCTGGGGAATCAGATCCATGTCACACATCTCCCCTGGGGCATCACGTGCCAGTCACACATCTCCCATGAGTCATCATATCCCAGTCACACATCTCTCCTCGGTTATCAGATCCTAGTCACACATCTCCCCTGGGACATCACATCCCTGTCAAACATCTCCCCTGCGACATCACATCCCAGTCACACATCTCCCCTGGGAATCACATCCCAGTCACCCATCTAACCCGGGACATAACATCCAGTTACACATCTCCCATGGGGTATCACATCCCAGTCACCCATCTCCACCGGAAATCACATCCTACTCACACATCACCTCCGGGACGTCACATTCAAGTCACACATCTCCCCTGGAACATCACATCCAGTCAGCCATCTCCCCTGGGAATCACATCCCAGTCACCCATCTCCCCGGACATCATATCCCAGTCACACATCTCCCTGGTGACTCTCATCCCAGTCACCCATCTCCCCGGGAACATCACATCCCAGTCACCCATCTCCCCCGGTACATCACATCCCAGTCACACATCACCCCTGGCACTTCACATCCAGTCACACATCTCCCCTGGGACATCACATCCCAGTCACACAACTTCCCTGGGGAATCAGGTCCATGTCACACATCTCCCCTCGGTTATTATATCCCAGTCACCCATCTCCCGCGGTACATCACATCCCAGTCACACATCACCTCTGGGACATCACATCCCAGTCACACATCACCCCTGCACTTCACATCCCTGTCACCCATCTCCCCTGGGACATCACATCCCAGTTACACATCTCCCATGGGCAATCACATCCAGTCACCCATCTCCCCGGGGAAATCACATCCCACTCACACATCACCCCTGGGACATCACATCCTAGTCAGACATCTCCCCTGGGACATCACATCCCAATCACCCATCTCCCCTGGGCATCACATCCCAGTCACCCATCTCCCCCGGAGCAACATATCCCAGACACACATCTCCCGTGGGACATCGCATCCCAGTCACACATCTCTCCTGGGACATCGCATCCCAGTCACACGTCTCCCCTGGGACATCACATCCCAGTCACACATCACCCCTGGATTTCACATCCCAGTCACCCATCTCCCCTGGGACATCATATCCAGTCACACACCTCACCCGAGACATCACATCCCTGTCACACATCTCCCTGGGGAATCAGATCCATGTCACACAATCTCCCTGGGGCATCACGTGCCAGTCACACATCTCCCATGGGTCATCACATCCCTGTCACACATCTCCCCTCGGTTATCACATCCCAGTCACCCACCTCCCTGCGACATCACATCCCAGTCACCGATCTCCCCTGGGACATCACATCCCAGTCACACATCCACCCTGGGCCATCACATCCCAGTCACCCATCTCCCCAGGAAATCACATCCCATTCACACGTTACCTCCGGGACATCACTTCAAGTTACACATCTCCCACGGAATATCACATCCCAGTCAGCCATCTCCCCTGGGGAATCACATCCCAGTCACGCATCTCCCTGGGGCATCACGTCCCAGTTACACATCTCCATGGTTCATCATATCCGAGTCACACATCTGCTGCGGGACATCACATTCTATTCACCCATCTCCTCTGGGACATCACATCCCAGTCACCCATCTCCCCCGGGACATCACATCCCAATCACATATCTCCCTGGGACATCGCATCCCAGTCACACATCTCGCCTGGGACATCGCATCCCAGTCACACGTCTCCCCTGGGACATCACATCCCAGTCACACATCACCCCTGGGACTTCACATCCCAGTCACCCATCTCCCCTGCGACACCACATCCCAGTCAGCCATCTCCCCTGGGGAATCACATCCCAGTCACCCATCTCCCCCGGGACATCATATCCCAGTCACACATCTCCCCTGGTGACTCTCATCCCAGTCACCCATCTCTCCTGGAACATCACATCCCAGTCACCCATCTCCCCTGGGACATCGCATCCCAGTCACATACCTCTCCTGGGACATCACATCCGAATCACCCATCTCCCCTTGGACATCACATCCCTGTCACACCCTTCCCCTGGGGAATCACATCCCAGTCACCCAACTTCCCTGGGGAATCATATCCCAGTCACACATCTCCCCTGGGAATCACATCCCAGTCACACATCTCGCCTAGGGAATTAGATCCCAGTCAGACATCTCCTCCAAGACATCACAACCCAGTCACACATCTCCCCTGGGGTATCACATCCCAGTCACCCACCCCTGGGACATCTCATCTCAGTCACACATCTCCCCTAGGACATCTCATCCCAGTCGCACACCTCCCAGGGAATCACATCCCAGTCACACATCTCCCCTGGGACATCGCATCTCAGTCGCACATCTCCCCAGGAACATCACATCCCAGTCAGACATCTCCCTTGGGGAATCACATTCCAATCACACATCTCCCCTGGGAATCACATGCCAGTCACACATCTCCCCTGGGCCATCACATCCCAGTCACATATCTCCCCCAGGACACCACATCGCAGTCACACATCTCCTCTGTGGAATCTCATCCAGTCAGACATCTCCCTGGGAAATCACATCCCAGTCACACATCTCCCCTGGGGCATCACATCCCAGTCACCCTTCTCCCCTGGGGCATCACATCCCAGTCACCCATCTCCCCTGGGACATCGCACCCCAGTCACACTTCTCCCCTGTGGAATCTCATGCAGTCAGACATCTCCCGTGGGACATCGCATCCCAGTCACACATCTCCCCTGGACATCGCATCCCAGTCACACGTCTCCCCTGGGACATCACATCCCAGTCACACATCACCCCTGGGATTTCACATCCCAGTCACCCATCTCCCCTGGGACATCATATCCCAGTCACACATCTCCCCTGGGAATCACATCCCAGTCACCCATCTCCCCCGGGGCCTCACATCCCAGTCGCACATCTCCCCTGGGCATCACGTGCCAGTCACACATCTCCCATGGGTCATCACATCCCAGTCACACATCTCTCCTCGGTTATCAGATCCTAGTCACACATCTCCCCTGGGACATCACATCCCTGTCAAACATCTCCCCTGCGACATCACATCCCAGTCACACATCTCCCCTGGAATCACATCCCAGTCACCCATCTCCCCCGGGGCCTCACATCCCAGTCGCACATCTCCCCTGGGGAATCACATTCCAGTTACCCATCGCCACGGGACATCACATCGCAGTCAGCGATCTCCCCAGGGACATCACATCCCAGTCACCCATCTAACCCGGGACATAACATCCCAGTTACACATCTCCCATGGGGTATCACATCCCAGTCACCCATCTCCACCGGAAATCACATCCTACTCACACATCACCTCCGGGACGTCACATTCAAGTCACACATCTCCCCTGGAACATCACATCCCAGTCAGCCATCTCCCTGGGAATCACATCCCAGTCACCCATCTCCCCCGGGACATCATATCCCAGTCACACATCTCCCCGGTGACTCTCATCCCAGTCACCCATCTCCCTGCAACATCACATCCCAGTCACCCATCTGCCCTGGGACATCACATCCAGTCACACACCTCTCCCGAGACATCACAGCCCTGACACATATCTCCCCTGTGGAATCAGATCCATGTCACACATCTCCCCTCGGATATAAGATCCCAGTCACCCATCTCCCCTGCGACATCACATCTCAGTCACACATCTCCCCTGGGAATTACATCCCAGTCACACATTTCCCCTAGGCCATCACATCTCAGTCACCAATCGCCACCGGGACATCACATCGTAGTCAGAGATCTCCCCAGGGACATCACATCCCAGTCTCCCATCTCCCCTGGTGACTCACATCCAGTCACACACCTACCCTGGGACATCACATCCTAGTCATCCATCTCCCCCGGGACATCACATCCCAGTCACACATCTCCCCCCGGGATGTCACTAACCAGTCACATATCTACCCGGGACATCACATCCCAGTCACCCATCTCCCCCGGTACATCACATCCCAGTCACACATCACCCCTGGCACTTCACATCCAGTCACACATCTCCCCTGGGACATCACATCCCAGTCACACAACTTCCCTGGGGAATCAGGTCCATGTCACACATCTCCCCTCGGTTATTATATCCCAGTCACCCATCTCCCGCGGTACATCACATCCCAGTCACACATCACCCCTGGGACATCACATCCCAGTCACACATCACCCCTGGCACTTCACATCCCAGTCACCCATCTCCCCTGGGACATCACATCCCAGTTACACATCTCCCATGGGCAATCACATCCCAGTCACCCATCTCCCCGGGGAAATCACATCCCACTCACACATCACCTCCGGGACATCACATTCAAGTCACACATCTCCCCTGGAACATCACATCCCAGTCACATATCTCCCCCAGGACACCACATCCCAGTCACACAACTCCCTGGGGAATCACGTCCAGTCACCCAACTTCCCTGGGAATCACATCCCAGTCATGCATCTCTCCTGGAAAATCACATCCCAGTCACCCATCTCCCCTGGGACATCACATCCCAGTCACCCATCTCCACCGGGAAATCACATCCTACTCACACATCACCTCCGGACGTCACATTCAAGTCACACATCTCCCCTGGAACATCACATCCCAGTCAGCCATCTCCCTGGGGAATCACATCCCAGTCACCCATCTCCCCCGGGACATCATATCCCAGTCACACATCTCCCCTGTGACTCTCATCCCAGTCACCCATCTCCCCTGGAACATCACATCCCAGTCACCCATCTCCCCTGGGACATCGCATCCCAGTCACATACCTCTCCTGGGACATCACATCCGAATCACCCATCTCCCCTTGGACATCACATCCCTGTCACACCCTTCCCCTGGTGAATCACATCCCAGTCACACAACTTCCCTGGGGAATCAAATCCCAGTCACACATCTCCCCTGGGAATCACATCCAGTCACACATCTCGCCTAGGCAATTAGATCCCAGTCAGACATCTCCTCCAAGATATCACAACCCAGTCACACATCTCCCCTGGGGTATCACATCCCAGTCACCCACCCCTGGGACATCTCATCTCAGTCACACATCTCCCCTAGGACATCTCATCCCAGTTGCACACCTCCCAGGGGAATCACATCCCAGTCACCCATCTCCCCCGGAACATCATATCCCAGACACACATCTCCCGTGGGACATCGCATCCCAGTCACACATCTCCCCTGGGACATCGCATCCCAGTCACACGTCTCCCCTGGGACATCATATCCCAGTCACACATCACCCCTGGGATTTCACATCCCAGTCACCCATCTCCCCTGGGACATCATATCCAGTCACACACCTCACCCGAGACATCACATCCCTGTCACACATCTCCCCTGGGAAATCAGATCCATATCACACAATCTCCCTGGGGCATCACGTGCCAGTCACACATCTCCCATGGGTCATCACATCCCAGTCACACATCTCCCCTCGGTTATCACATCCCAGTCACCCACCTCCCCTGCGACATCACATCCCAGTCACCGATCTCCCCTGGGACATCACATCCCAGTCACACATCCACCCTGGGCCGTCACATTCCAGTCACCCATCTCCCCCAGGAAATCACATCCCATTCACACGTTACCTCCGGGACATAACTTCAAGTCACACATCTCCCACGGAATATCACATCCCAGTCAGCCATCTCCCCTGGGGAATCACATCCAGTCACGCATCTCCCCTGGGGCATCACGTCCCAGTTACACATCTCCCATGGTTCATCACATCTGAGTCACACATCTGCTCCGGGACATCACATTCTATTCACCCATCTCCTCTGGGACATCACATCCCAGTCACCCATCTCCCCCGGGACATCACATCCCAATCACATATCTCCCCTGGGACATCGCATCCCAGTCACACATCTCGCCTGGGACATCGCATCCCAGTCACACGTCTCCCTGGGACATCACATCCCAGTCACACATCACCCCTGGGACTTCACATCCCAGTCACCCATCTCCCCTGGGACATCACATCCCAGTCACACACCTCACCCGAGACATCACATCCCTGTCACACATCTCCCCTGGGGAATCAGATCCATGTCACACATCTCCCCTGGGGCATCACGTGCCAGTCACACATCTCCCATGAGTCATCACATCCCAGTCACACATCTCTCCTCGGTTATCAGATCCTAGTCACACATCTCCCCTGGGACATCACATCCCTGTCAAACATCTCCCCTGCGACATCACATCCCAGTCACACATCTCCCCTGGAATCAGATCCAGTCACCCATCTCCCCCGGGGCCTCACATCCCAGTCGCACATCTCCCCTGGGGAATCACATTCCAGTTACCCATCGCCACCGGGACATCACATCGCAGTCAGCGATCTCCCCAGGGACATCACATCCCAGTCACCCATCTAACCCGGGACATAACATCCCAGTTACACATCTCCCATGGGGTATCACATCCCAGTCACCCATCTCCACCGGAAATCACATCCTACTCACACATCACCTCCGGGACGTCACATTCAAGTCACACATCTCCCCTGGAACATCACATCCCAGTCAGCCATCTCCCTGGGGAATCACATCCCAGTCACCCATCTCCCCCGGGACATCATATCCCAGGCACACATCTCCCCTGGTGACTCTCATCCCAGTCACCCATCTCCCCTGGAACATCACATCCCAGTCACCCATCTGCCCTGGGACATCACGTCCCAGTCACACACCTCTCCCGAGACATCACAGCCCTGACACATATCTCCCTGTGGAATCAGATCCATGTCACACATCTCCCCTCGGATATAAGATCCCAGTCACCCATCTCCCCTGCGACATCACATCTCAGTCACACATCTCCCCTGGGACATCACATCCCAGTCATCCATCTCCCCTGGGACATCACATCCCAATCACACATCTCCCCTGGGACATCGCATCTAAATCACCCACCTCCCCCGGGACATCACATCCCAGTCACACATCTCCCCCGGATGTCACTACCCAGTCACATATCTACCCGGGACATCACATCCCAGTCACCCATCTCCCCGGTAAATCACGTCCCAGTCACACATCACCCCTGGCACTTCACATCCCAGT
>NW_027274590.1:0-92343 GCF_030028105.1 Mobula birostris
CCGACATTGAATCTCCC
Source organism: Mobula birostris (assembly GCF_030028105.1). Classification (NCBI taxonomy): domain Eukaryota; kingdom Metazoa; phylum Chordata; class Chondrichthyes; order Myliobatiformes; family Myliobatidae; genus Mobula; species Mobula birostris. Next base: position 18 of record NW_027274590.1, read on the forward strand.
GCCCTGAATCTCCTGCCCAAAAACTCATGCCCTGAATCACATGCCCTGAAACTCATGCCCTGAATCTACAGACCTGAATCTCATGCCCTGAAACTAATGCGCTGAATAACATGCCCTGAAACTCCTGCCCACAATCCCTTCTGCAGAAAGTCCTGCACTGAAACTCCTGCCCTGAATCTCCTGCCCTGAAAGTCATGCCCTGAATTACACGCCCTGAAACCCCTGCCCTGAATCTCCTGCCCTGAAACTCATGCCCTGAATCTCATGCACTGAAACTCCTGTACTGAATGTCATGCCCTGAATCTCATGCCCTGAAACTCCTGCCCTGAATCTCATGCCCTGAAACTCATGCCCTGAAAATCATGCCCTAAAACGCCGGCACTGAATCTACTGCCCTGATCCTCCTGCCCTAAAACTCATCCCCTGAACCACATGCCCTGAAACTCATGCCCTGAATCTCATGCGCTAAAACTCATTCCCTGAATCTCATGCCCTGAAACTGCTGTACTGAATGTCATACCCTGAATCTCATGCCCTAAAACTCCTGCCCTGAATCTCATGCCTTGAAACTAATGCCCTGAATCTCAGGCCCCGAAACTCATGCCCTGAATCTCACACCCTGAAACTCGTGCCCTGAATCTACTGCCCTGAATCACATGCCTTGAAACTCCTGCCCAGAATCTGAAGCCCTGAATCTACAGCCCTGAATCTCATGCCCTGAAAGTAATGCCCTGAATAACATGCACTTAAACTCCTGCCAACAATCTCTTCTGCAGAAACTCCTGCACTGAAACTCCTGCCCTGAATCTCCTGCCCTGAAAGTCATGCCCTGAATTACAAGCCCTGAAACCCCTGCCCTGAATCTCCTGCCCTGAAACTCATGCCCTGAATCTCATGCCCTAAATCTCCTGCCCTGAATCTCATGCCCTGAATCTCCTGCCCTGAAACTCATGCGCTGAATCTCATGCCCTGAAACTTCTGCCCTGAATCTCAATCCCTGAAACTATAGCCCTGAAACTCATGCCCTGAACCACATGCCCTGAAACTCATGCCCTGAATCTCATGCGCTGAAACTACTGTACTGAAAGTCATGCCCTGAATCTCATGCCCTGAAACTCCTGCCCTGAATCTCATGCCTTGAAACTAATGCCCTGAATCTCCGGCCCTGAAACTCATGCCCTGAATCTAATACCCTGAAACTCCTGCCCTGAATCTCATGCCCTGAAACTCATGCCCTGAATCTCATGCCATGAAACTCCTGCCCTGATTCTCATGCCCTGAAACTCATGCCCTGAATCTCATGCCCTGAAACTCCTGCCCAGAATCTCCTGCCCTGAAACTCATGCCCTAAATCTCCAGCCCTGAAACCACAGCGCTGAATCTCATGCCCTGACATTCCTCACCTGAATCTCTTCTGCAGAAACTAAAGCCCTGAATCTCATGCCCTGAAACACCTGTACTGAAAGTCATGCCCTGAATCTCATGCCCTGAAACTCCTGCCCTGAATCTCATGCCTTGAAACTAATGCTCTGAATCTCCGGCCCTGAAACTCATGCCATGATTCGCCTGCCCTGAAACTCATGCCCTGAATCTCATGCCCTGAAACTCCTGCCCTGAATCTCAAGCCCTGAAACTACAGCCCTGCATCTCATGCCCTAAATTTCCGGCATTGAATCTCCCGCCCTGAATCTCCCGCCCTAAAACTCATGCCCTGCATCACATGCCCTGAAACTCATTCCCTGAATCTCATGCCCTGAAACTCCTGTACTGAATGTCATGCCCTGAATCTCATGCCCTAAAACTTCTGCCCTGAATCTCATGCCTTGAAACTAATGCCTTGAATCTCCGGCCCCGAAACTCATGCCCTGAATCTCATACCCTGAAACTCGTGCCCTGAATCTACTGCCCTGAAACTCATGCCCTGAATCACATGCCTTGAAACTCCTACCCAGAACCTCAAGCCCTGAATCTACAGCCCTGAATCTCATGCCCTGAAAGTAATGCCCTGAATAACATGCACTTAAACTCCTGCGAACAATCTCTTCTGCAGAAACTCCTGCACTGAAACGCCTGCCCTGAATCTCCTGCCCTGAAAGTCATCCCCTGAATTACAAGCCCTGAAACCCCTGCCCTGAATCTCCTGCCCTGAAACTCATGCCCTAAATCTCATGCCCTAAATCTCCTGCCCTGAATCTCATGCCCTGAATCTCCTGCCCTGAAACTCATGCCCTGAATCTCATGCCCTGAAACACCTGCCCTGAATATCAATCCCTGAAACTATAGCCTTGAATCTCATGCCCTAAATCTCCGACATTGAATCTCCCGCCCTGAATCTCCTGCCCAAAAACTCATGCCATGAATCACATGCCCTGAAACTCATGCCCTGAATCTACAGACCTGAATCTCATGCACTGAAACTAATGCGCTGAATAACATGCCCTGAAACTCCTGCCCACAATCCCTTCTGCAGAAACTCCTGCACTGAAACTCCTGCCCTGAATCTCCTGCCCTGAAACTCATGCTCTGAAGCTCAGGCCCTAAAACTCCCGCCCTGAATCTCCATCCCGAAAACTCATGCCCTGAATCACATGCCCTGAAGCTCATGCCCTGAATCTCATGCCCTGAAACTCCCGTGCTGAATGTCATGCCCTGAACCTCATGCCCTGAAACTTCCTGCCCTGAATATCATGCCCTGAAACTCATGCCCTGAAAATCATTCACTAAAACTCCGGCACTGAATCTACTGCCCTGAACCTCCTGCCCTAAAACTCATGCCCTGAACCACATGCCCTGAAACTCATGCCCTGAATCTCATGCCTTGAAACTAATGCCCTGAATCTCCGGCCCTGAAACTCATGCCCTGAATCTAATACCCTGAAATTCCTGCCCTGAATCTCATGCCCTGAAACTCATGCCCTGAATCTCATGCCATGAAACTCCTGCCCTGAATCTCCTGCCCTGAAACTCATGCCCTGAATCTCATGCCCTGAAACACCAGCCCTGAATCTCATGCCCTGAAACTCCTGCCCTGAATCTACTGCCCTGAAACTTTTCCCTGGATCTCATGCCCTGAAACTCCTGACCTGAATCTCCTGCCCTAAAACTCATGCCCTGAACCACATGCCCTGAAACTCATGCCCTGAATGTCATGCCCTGAAACTCCTGTACTGAAAGTCATGCCCTGAATCTCATGCCATGAATCTCATGCCTTGAAAGTAAAGCCCTGAATCTCCGGCCCTGAAACTCATGCCCTGAATTTCATGCCTTTGATATCATGCCCTCAATCTCATGCCCTGAACCTCCTGCCCTGAATCTCCTGCCCTGAAACTCATGCCCTGAATTTCATGCCCTGAAACTCCTGCCCTGAATTTCCTGCCCTGAAACTCATGCCCTGAATCTCATGCCCTGAAATTCCTGCCCAGAATCTCCTGCCCTGAAACTCATGCCCTGAATCTCATGCCCTGAAACACCAGCCCTGAAACTCCAGCACTGAAACTCCTGTCCTGCATCTCCTGCACTGAATCTCATGCCCTGAATCTCCTGCCCTAAAACTCCTGCGCAGAATCTCCAGCGCTGAAACTCCTGACCTGAATCTCTTCTGCAGAAACTCCTGCACTGAAACTCCTGCCCTGAATCTCCTGCCCTGAAACTCATGCCTTCAATCTCATGCCGTCAAACTCCGGCACTGAATCTCCTGTGCTGTATCTCCTGCCCTGAAACTCATTCCCTGAAACACATGCTCTGAAAGTGCTGCCCTGAATCTCCACCCCTGAAACTCATGCCCTGAATCTCACGCCCTGAAACACCTGTACTGAAAGTCATGCCCTGAATCTCATGCCCTGAAACTCCTGCCCTGAATTTCCTGCCCTGAAACTCATGCCCTGAATCACATGCCCTGAAACTCGTGCCCAGAATCTCATGCCCAGAAACTCATGCCCTGCATCTCATACCCGGAAACACCAGCCCTGAAACTCCAGCACTGAAACTCCTGTCCTGAATCTCCTGCACTGAATCTCATGCCCTGAATCTCATGCCTTGAAAGTAATGCCCTGAATCTCCTGCCCTAAAACTCCTGCGCAGAATCCCCAGCCCTGAAACCACAGCGCTGAATCTCATGCCCTGACATTCCTGACCTGAATCTCTTCTGCAGAAACTCCAGCCCTGAATCTCATGCCCTGAAACACCTGTACTAAAAGTCATGCCCTGAATCTCATGCCCTGAAACTCCTGCCCTGAATCTCATGCCTTGAAACTAATGCTCTGAAACTCATGCCATGATTCGCCTGCCCTGAAACTCATGCCCTGAATCTCATGCCCTAAATCTCCGGCATTGAATCTCCCGCCCTGAATCTCATGCCCTGAAACGCATGCCCTGAATCTCCACCCCTGAAACTCATGCCCTGAATCTCACGCCCTGAAACTCCTGTACTGAAAGTCATGCCCTGAATCTCATGCCCTGAAACTCCTGCCCTGAATCTCATGCCTTGAAACTAATGCTCTGAATCTCCGGCCCTGAAACTCATGCCCTGAATTTCATGCCCTGAAACTCCTGCACTGAATCTCAAGCCCTGAAACTACAGCCCTGAATCTCATGCCCTAAATCTCCGGCATTGAATCTCCCGCCCTGAATCTCATGCCCTGAAACGCATGCCCTGAATCACATGCCCTGAAACTCATTCCCTGAATCTCATGCCCTGAAACTGCTGTACTGAATGTCATGCCCTGAATCTCATGCCCTAAAACTCCTGCCCTGAATCTCATGCCTTGAAACTAATGCCCTGAATCTCCGGCCCCGAAACTCATGCCCTGAATCTCATACCCTGAAACTCGTGCCCTGAATCTACTGCCCTGAATCACATGCCTTGAAACTCCTCCCCAGAATCTCAAGCCCTGAATCTACAGCCCTGAATCTCATGCCCTGAAAGTAATGCCCTGAATAACATGCACTTAAACGTCTGCCAACAATCTCTTCTGCAGAAACTCCAGCACTGAAACTCCTGCCCTGAATCTCCTGCCCTGAAAGTCATGCCCTGAATTACACGCCCTGAAACCCCTGCCCTGAATCTCCTGCCCTGAAACTCATGCCCTGAATCTCATGCCCTAAATCTCCTGCCCTGCATCTCATGCCCTGAATCTCCTGCCCTGAAACTCATGCGCTGAATCTCATGCCCTGAAACTCCTGCCCTGAATCTCAATCCCTGAAACTATAGCCCTGAATCTCATGCCCTGAATCTCCTGCCCTGAAACTCATGCGCTGAATCTCATGCCCTGAAACTCCTGCCCTGAATCTCAATCCCTGAAACTATAGCTCTGAATCTCATGCCCTAAATCTCCGACATTGAATCTCCCGCCCTGAATCTCCTGCCCAAAAACTCATGCCCTGAATCACATGCCCTGAAACTCATGCCCTGAATCTACAGACCTGAATCTCATGCCCTGAAACTAATCCGCTGAATAACATGCCCTGAAACTCCTGCCCACAATCCCTTCTGCAGAAAGTCCTGCACTGAAACTCCTGCCCTGAATCTCCTGCCCTGAAAGTCATGCCCTGAATTACACGCCCTGAAACCCCTGCCCTGAATCTCCTGCCCTGAAACTCATGCCCTGAATCTCATGCCCTGAAACTCCTGTACTGAATGTCACGCCCTGAATCTCAGGCCCTGAAACTCCTGCCCTGAATCTCATGCCCTGAAACTCATGCCCTGAAAATCATGCCCTAAAACGCCGGCACTGAATCTACTGCCCTGAAACTCCTGCCCTGAATCTACTGCCCTGAAACTTTTCCCTGGATCTCATGCCCTGAAACTCCTGACCTGAATCTCCTGCCCTAAAATTCCTGCCCTGAATCTCATGCCCTGAAACTCATGCCCTGAATCTCATGCCATGAAACTCCTGCCCTGAATCTCCTGCCCTGAAACTCATGCCCTGAATCTCATGCCCTGAAACACCAGCCCTGAATCTCATGCCCTGAAACTCCTGCCCTGAATCTACTGCCCTGAAACTTTTCCCTGGATCTCATGCCCTGAAACTCCTGACCTGAATCTCCTGCCCTAAAACTCATGCCCTGAACCACATGCCCTGAATCTCATGCCCTGAAAGTAATGCCCTGAATAACATGCACTTAAACTCCTGCCAACAATCTCTTCTGCAGAAACTCCTGCACTGAAACTCCTGCCCTGAATCTCCTGCCCTGAAAGTCATGCCCTGAATTACAAGCCCTGAAACCCCTGCCCTGAATCTCCTGCCCTGAAACTCATGCCCTGAATCTCATGCCCTGAATCTCCTGCCCTGAAACTCATGCGCTGAATCTCATGCCCTGAAACTCCTGCCCTGAATCTCAATCCCTGAAACTATAGCCCTGAAACTCATGCCCTGAACCACATGCCCTGAAACTCATGCCCTGAATCTCATGCGCTGAAACTACTGTACTGAAAGTCATGCCCTGAATCTCATGCCCTGAAACTCCTGCCCTGAATCTCATGCCTTGAAACTAATGCCCTGAATCTCCGGCCCTGAAACTCATGCCCTGAATCTAATACCCTGAAACTCCTGCCCTGAATCTCATGCCCTGAAACTCATGCCCTGAATCTCATGCCATGAAACTCCTGCCCTGATTCTCATGCCCTGAAACTCATGCCCTGAATCTCATGCACTGAAACTCCTGCCCAGAATCTCCTGCCCTGAAACTCATGCCCTAAATCTCCAGCCCTGAAACCACAGCGCTGAATCTCATGCCCTGACATTCCTCACCTGAATCTCTTCTGCAGAAACTCCAGCCCTGAATCTCATGCCCTGAAACACCTGTACTGAAAGTCATGCCCTGAATCTCATGCCCTGAAACTCCTGCCCTGAATCTCATGCCTTGAAACTAATGCTCTGAATCTCCGGCCCTGAAACTCATGCCATGATTCGCCTGCCCTGAAACTCATGCCCTGAATCTCATGCCCTGAAACTCCTGCCCTGAATCTCAAGCCCTGAAACTACAGCCCTGAATCTCATGCCCTAAATTTCCGGCATTGAATCTCCCGCCCTGAATCTCCCGCCCTAAAACTCATGCCCTGCATCACATGCCCTGAAACTCATTCCCTGAATCTCATGCCCTGAAACTCCTGTACTGAATGTCATGCCCTGAATCTCATGCCCTAAAACTTCTGCCCTGAATCTCATGCCTTGAAACTAATGCCTTGAATCTCCGGCCCCGAAACTCATGCCCTGAATCTCATACCCTGAAACTCGTGCCCTGAATCTACTGCCCTGAAACTCATGCCCTGAATCACATGCCTTGAAACTCCTGCCCAGAATCTCAAGCCCTGAATCTACAGCCCTGAATCTCATGCCCTGAAAGTAATGCCCTGAATAACATGCACTTAAACTCCTGCGAACAATCTCTTCTGCAGAAACTCCTGCACTGAAACGCCTGCCCTGAATCTCCTGCCCTGAAAGTCATCCCCTGAATTACAAGCCCTGAAACCCCTGCCCTGAATCTCCTGCCCTGAAACTCATGCCCTAAATCTCATGCCCTAAATCTCCTGCCCTGAATCTCATGCCCTGAATCTCCTGCCCTGAAACTCATGCCCTGAATCTCATGCCCTGAAACACCTGCCCTGAATATCAATCCCTGAAACTATAGCCTTGAATCTCATGCCCTAAATCTCCGACATTGAATCTCCCGCCCTGAATCTCCTGCCCAAAAACTCATGCCCTGAATCACATGCCCTGAAACTCATGCCCTGAATCTACAGACCTGAATCTCATGCACTGAAACTAATGCGCTGAATAACATGCCCTGAAACTCCTGCCCACAATCCCTTCTGCAGAAACTCCTGCACTGAAACTCCTGCCCTGAATCTCCTGCCCTGAAACTCATGCTCTGAAGCTCAGGCCCTAAAACTCCCGCCCTGAATCTCCATCCCGAAAACTCATGCCCTGAATCACATGCCCTGAAGCTCATGCCCTGAATCTCATGCCCTGAAACTCCAGTGCTGAATGTCATGCCCTGAACCTCATGCCCTGAAACTTCCTGCCCTGAATATCATGCCCTGAAACTCATGCCCTGAAAATCATGCACTAAAACTCCGGCACTGAATCTACTGCCCTGAACCTCCTGCCCTAAAACTCATGCCCTGAACCACATGCCCTGAAACTCATGCCCTGAATCTCATGCCTTGAAACTAATGCCCTGAATCTCCGGCCCTGAAACTCATGCCCTGAATCTAATACCCTGAAATTCCTGCCCTGAATCTCATGCCCTGAAACTCATGCCCTGAATCTCATGCCATGAAACTCCTGCCCTGAATCTCCTGCCCTGAAACTCATGCCCTGAATCTCATGCCCTGAAACACCAGCCCTGAATCTCATGCCCTGAAACTCCTGCCCTGAATCTACTGCCCTGAAACTTTTCCCTGGATCTCATGCCCTGAAACTCCTGACCTGAATCTCCTGCCCTAAAACTCATGCCCTGAACCACATGCCCTGAAACTCATGCCCTGAATGTCATGCCCTGAAACTCCTGTACTGAAAGTCATGCCCTGCATCTCATGCCATGAATCTCATGCCTTGAAAGTAAAGCCCTGAATCTCCGGCCCTGAAACTCATGCCCTGAATTTCATGCCTTTGATATCATGCCCTCAATCTCATGCCCTGAACCTCCTGCCCTGAATCTCCTGCCCTGAAACTCATGCCCTGAATTTCATGCCCTGAAACTCCTGCCCTGAATTTCCTGCCCTGAAACTCATGCCCTGAATCTCATGCCCTGAAATTCCTGCCCAGAATCTCCTGCCCTGAAACTCATGCCCTGAATCTCATGCCCTGAAACACCAGCCCTGAAACTCCAGCACTGAAACTCCTGTCCTGCATCTCCTGCACTGAATCTCATGCCCTGAATCTCCTGCCCTAAAACTCCTGCGCAGAATCTCCAGCGCTGAAACTCCTGACCTGAATCTCTTCTGCAGAAACTCCTGCACTGAAACTCCTGCCCTGAATCTCCTGCCCTGAAACTCATGCCTTCAATCTCATGCCGTCAAACTCCGGCACTGAATCTCCTGTGCTGTATCTCCTGCCCTGAAACTCATTCCCTGAAACACATGCTCTGAAAGTGCTGCCCTGAATCTCCACCCCTGAAACTCATGCCCTGAATCTCACGCCCTGAAACACCTGTACTGAAAGTCATGCCCTGAATCTCATGCCCTGAAACTGCTGCCCTGAATTTCCTGCCCTGAAACTCATGCCCTGAATCACATCCCCTGAAACTCGTGCCCAGAAACTCATGCCCTGCATCTCATACCCGGAAACACCAGCCCTGAAACTCCAGCACTGAAACTCCTGTCCTGAATCTCCTGCACTGAATCTCATGCCCTGAATACTCATGCCTTGAAAGTAATGCCCTGAATCTCCTGCCCTAAAACTCCTGCGCAGAATCCCCAGCCCTGAAACCACAGCGCTGAATCTCATGCCCTGACATTCCTGACCTGAATCTCTTCTGCAGAAACTCCAGCCCTGAATCTCATGCCCTGAAACACCTGTACTAAAAGTCATGCCCTGAATCTCATGCCCTGAAACTCCTGCCCTGAATCTCATGCCTTGAAACTAATGCTCTGAAACTCATGCCATGATTCGCCTGCCCTGAAACTCATGCCCTGAATCTCATGCCCTGAAATTCCTGCCCAGAATCTCCTGCCCTGAAACTCATGCCCTGAATCTCATGCCCTGAAACACCAGCCCTGAAACTCCAGCACTGAAACTCCTGTCCTGCATCTCCTGCACTGAATCTCATGCCCTGAATCTCCTGCCCTAAAACACCTGCGCAGAATCTCCAGCGCTGAAACTCCTGACCTGAATCTCTTCTGCAGAAACTCCTGCACTGAAACTCCTGCCCTGAATCTCCTGCCCTGAAACTCATGCCTTCAATCTCATGCCGTCAAACTCCGGCACTGAATCTCCTGTGCTGTATCTCCTGCCCTGAAACTCATTCCCTGAAACACATGCTCTGAAAGTGCTGCCCTGAATCTCCACCCCTGAAACTCATGCCCTGAATCTCACGCCCTGAAACTCCTGTACTGAAAGTCATGCCCTGAATCTCATGCCCTGAAACTCCTGCCCTGAATCTCATGCCTTGAAACTAATGCTCTGAATCTCCGGCCCTGAAACTCATGCCCTGAATTTCATGCCCTGAAACTCCTGCACTGAATCTCAAGCCCTGAAACTACAGCCCTGAATCTCATGCCCTAAATCTCCGGCATTGAATCTCCCGCCCTGAATCTCATGCCCTGAAACGCATGCCCTGAATCACATGCCCTGAAACTCATTCCCTGAATCTCATGCCCTGAAACTGCTGTACTGAATGTCATGCCCTGAATCTCATGCCCTAAAACTCCTGCCCTGAATCTCATGCCTTGAAACTAATGCCCTGAATCTCCGGCGCCGAAACTCATGCCCTGAATCTCATACCCTGAAACTCGTGCCCTGAATCTACTGCCCTGAATCACATGCCTTGAAACTCCTCCCCAGAATCTCAAGCCCTGAATCTACAGCCCTGAATCTCATGCCCTGAAAGTAATGCCCTGAATAACATGCACTTAAACGCCTGCCAACAATCTCTTCTGCAGAAACTCCAGCACTGAAACTCCTGCCCTGAATCTCCTGCCCTGAAAGTCATGCCCTGAATTACACGCCCTGAAACCCCTGCCCTGAATCTCCTGCCCTGAAACTCATGCCCTGAATCTCATGCCCTAAATCTCCTGCCCTGCATCTCATGCCCTGAATCTCCTGCCCTGAAACTCATGCGCTGAATCTCATGCCCTGAAACTCCTGCCCTGAATCTCAATCCCTGAAACTATAGCCCTGAATCTCATGCCCTGAATCTCCTGCCCTGAAACTCATGCGCTGAATCTCATGCCCTGAAACTCCTGCCCTGAATCTCAATCCCTGAAACTATAGCTCTGAATCTCATGCCCTAAATCTCCGACATTGAATCTCCCGCCCTGAATCTCCTGCCCAAAAACTCATGCCCTGAATCACATGCCCTGAAACTCATGCCCTGAATCTACAGACCTGAATCTCATGCCCTGAAACTAATCCGCTGAATAACATGCCCTGAAACTCCTGCCCACAATCCCTTCTGCAGAAAGTCCTGCACTGAAACTCCTGCCCTGAATCTCCTGCCCTGAAAGTCATGCCCTGAATTACACGCCCTGAAACCCCTGCCCTGAATCTCCTGCCCTGAAACTCATGCCCTGAATCTCATGCCCTGAAACTCCTGTACTGAATGTCATGCCCTGAATCTCATGCCCTGAAACTCCTGCCCTGAATCTCATGCCCTGAAACTCATGCCCTGAAAATCATGCCCTAAAACGCCGGCACTGAATCTACTGCCCTGATCCTCCTGCCCTAAAACTCATCCCCTGAACCACATGCCCTGAAACTCATGCCCTGAATCTCATGCGCTAAAACTCATTCCCTGAATCTCATGCCCTGAAACTGCTGTACTGAATGTCATACCCTGAATCTCATGCCCTAAAACTCCTGCCCTGAATCTCATGCCTTGAAACTAATGCCCTGAATCTCAGGCCCCGAAACTCATGCCCTGAATCTCACACCCTGAAACTCGTGCCCTGAATCTACTGCCCTGAATCACATGCCTTGAAACTCCTGCCCAGAATCTGAAGCCCTGAATCTACAGCCCTGAATCTCATGCCCTGAAAGTAATGCCCTGAATAACATGCACTTAAACTCCTGCCAACAATCTCTTCTGCAGAAACTCCTGCACTGAAACTCCTGCCCTGAATCTCCTGCCCTGAAAGTCATGCCCTGAATTACAAGCCCTGAAACCCCTGCCCTGAATCTCCTGCCCTGAAACTCATGCCCTGAATCTCATGCCCTAAATCTCCTGCCCTGAATCTCATGCCCTGAATCTCCTGCCCTGAATCTCAATCCCTGAAACTATAGCCCTGAAACTCATGCCCTGAACCACATGCCCTGAAACTCATGCCCATAATCTCATGCGCTGAAACTACTGTACTGAAAGTCATGCCCTGAATCTCATGCCCTGAAACTCCTGCCCTGAATCTCATGCCTTGAAACTAATGCCCTGAATCTCCGGCCCTGAAACTCATGCCCTGAATCTAATACCCTGAAACTCCTGCCCTGAATCTCATGCCCTGAAACTCATGCCCTGAATCTCATGCCATGAAACTCCTGCCCTGATTCTCATGCCCTGAAACTCATGCCCTGAATCTCATGCCCTGAAACTCCTGCCCAGAATCTCCTGCCCTGAAACTCATGCCCTAAATCTCATGCCCTGAAACACCAGCCCTGAATCTCATGCCCTGAAACTCCTGCCCTGAATCTACTGCCCTGAAACTCATGCCCTGAACCACATGCCCTGAAACTCATGCCCTGAATCTCATGCCCTGAATCTCATGCCTTGAAAGTAATGCCCTGAATCTCCGGCCCTGAAACTCATGCCCTGAATTTCATGCCTTTGATATCATGCCCTCAATCTCATGCCATGAAGCTCCTGCCCTGAATCTCCTGCCCTGAAACTCATGCCCTGAATCTGATGCCCTGAAACTCCTGCCCTGAATTTCCTGCCCTGAAACTCATGCCCTGAATCTCATGCCCTGAAACTCCTGCCCTGAATCTCATACCCGGAAACACCAGCCCTGAAACTCCAGCACTGAAACTCCTGTCCTGAATCTCCTGCACTGAATCTCATGCCCTGAATCTCATACATTGAAAGTAATGCCCTGAATCTCCTGCCCTAAAACTCCTGCGCAGAATCTCCAGCCCTGAAACCACAGCGCTGAATCTCATGCCCTGACATTCCTGACCTGAATCTCTTCTGCAGAAACTCCAGCCCTGAAACTCCTGCCCAGAAACTGCTGCCCTGAAACTCATGTCCTGAATCTCATGCCCTGAAACACAAGCCCTGAATCTCCTGCCCTGAACCTCCTGACCTGAATCTCATGCCCTGAAACACCTGTACTGAAAGTCATGCCCTGAATCTCATGCCCTGAAACTCCTGCCCTGAATCTCATGCCTTGAAACTAATGCTCTGAATCTCCGGCCCTGAAACTCATGCCCTGAATCGCCTGCCCTGAAACTCATGCCCTGAATCTCATGCCCTGAAACTCCTGCCCTGAATCTCAAGCCCTGAAACTACAGCCCTGAATCTCATGCCCTAAATTTCCGGCATTGAATCTCCCGCCCTGAATCTCCCGCCCTAAAACTCATGCCCTGCATCACATGCCCTGAAACTCATTCCCTGAATCTCATGCCCTGAAACTCCTGTACTGAATGCCATGCCCTGAATCTCATGCCCTAAAACTTCTGCCCTGAATCTCATGCCTTGAAACTAATGCCTTGAATCTCCGGCCCCGAAACTCATGCCCTGAATCTCATACCCTGAAACTCGTGCCCTGAATCTACTGCCCTGAAACTCATGCCCTGAATCACATGCCTTGAAACTCCTGCCCAGAATCTCAAGCCCTGAATCTCATGCCCTGAAAGTAATGCCCTGAATAACATGCACTTAAACTCCTGCGAACAATCTCTTCTGCAGAAACTCCTGCACTGAAACGCCTGCCCTGAATCTCCTGCCCTGAAAGTCATCCCCTGAATTACACGCCCTGAAACCCCTGCCCTGAATCTCCTGCCCTGAAACTCATGCCCTGAATCTCATGCCCTAAATCTCCTGCCCTGCATCTCATGCCCTGAATCTCCTGCCCTGAAACTCATGCGCTGAATCTCATGCCCTGAAACTCCTGCCCTGAATCTCAATCCCTGAAACTATAGCCCTGAATCTCATGCCCTGAATCTCCTGCCCTGAAACTCATGCGCTGAATCTCATGCCCTGAAACTCCTGCCCTGAATCTCAATCCCTGAAACTATAGCTCTGAATCTCATGCCCTAAATCTCCGACATTGAATCTCCCGCCCTGAATCTCCTGCCCAAAAACTCATGCCCTGAATCACATGCCCTGAAACTCATGCCCTGAATCTACAGACCTGAATCTCATGCCCTGAAACTAATCCGCTGAATAACATGCCCTGAAACTCCTGCCCACAATCCCTTCTGCAGAAAGTCCTGCACTGATACTCCTGCCCTGAATCTCCTGCCCTGAAAGTCATGCCCTGAATTACACGCCCTGAAACCCCTGCCCTGAATCTCCTGCCCTGAAACTCATGCCCTGAATCTCATGCCCTGAAACTCCTGTACTGAATGTCATGCCCTGAATCTCATGCCCTGAAACTCCTGCCCTGAATCTCATGCCCTGAAACTCATGCCCTGAAAATCATGCCCTAAAACGCCGGCACTGAATCTACTGCCCTGATCCTCCTGCCCTAAAACTCATCCCCTGAACCACATGCCCTGAAACTCATGCCCTGAATCTCATGCGCTAAAACTCATTCCCTGAATCTCATGCCCTGAAACTGCTGTACTGAATGTCATACCCTGAATCTCATGCCCTAAAACTCCTGCCCTGAATCTCATGCCTTGAAACTAATGCCCTGAATCTCAGGCCCCGAAACTCATGCCCTGAATCTCACACCCTGAAACTCGTGCCCTGAATCTACTGCCCTGAATCACATGCCTTGAAACTCCTGCCCAGAATCTGAAGCCCTGAATCTACAGCCTGAATCTCATGCCCTGAAAGTAATGCCCTGAATAACATGCACTTAAACTCCTGCCAACAATCTCTTCTGCAGAAACTCCTGCACTGAAACTCCTGCCCTGAATCTCCTGCCCTGAAAGTCATGCCCTGAATTACAAGCCTGAAACCCCTGCCCTGAATCTCCTGCCTGAAACTCATGCCCTGAATCTCATGCCCTAAATCTCCTGCCCGGAATCTCATGCCCTGAATCTCCTGCCTGAATCTCAATCCCTGAAACTATAGCCCTGAAACTCATGCCCTGAACCACATGCCCTGAAACTCATGCCCTGAATCTCATGCGCTGAAACTACTGTACTGAAAGTCATGCCCTGAATCTCATGCCCTGAAACTCCTGCCCTGAATCTCATGCCTTGAAACTAATGCCCTGAATCTCCGGCCCTGAAACTCATGCCCTGAATCTAATACCCTGAAACTCCTGCCCTGAATCTCATGCCCTGAAACTCATGCCCTGAATCTCATGCCATGAAACTCCTGCCCTGATTCTCATGCCCTGAAACTCATGCCCTGAATCTCATGCCCTGAAACTCCTGCCAGAATCTCCTGCCCTGAAACTCATGCCCTAAATCTCATGCCCTGAAACACCAGCCCTGAATCTCATGCCCTGAAACTCCTGCCCTGAATCTACTGCCCTGAAACTCATGCCCTGAACCACATGCCCTGAAACTCATGCCCTGAATCTCATGCCCTGAATCTCATGCCTTGAAAGTAATGCCCTGAATCTCCGGCCCTGAAACTCATGCCCTGAATTTCATGCCTTTGATATCATGCCCTCAATCTCATGCCATGAAGCTCCTGCCCTGAATCTCCTGCCCTGAAACTCATGCCCTGAATCTCATGCCCTGAAACTCCTGCCCTGAATTTCCTGCCCTGAAACTCATGCCCTGAATCTCATGCCCTGAAACTCCTGCCCTGAATCTCATACCCGGAAACACCAGCCCTGAAACTCCAGCACTGAAACTCCTGTCCTGAATCTCCTGCACTGAATCTCATGCCCTGAATCTCATACATTGAAAGTAATGCCCTGAATCTCCTGCCCTAAAACTCCTGCGCAGAATCTCCAGCCCTGAAACCACAGCGCTGAATCTCATGCCCTGACATTCCTGACCTGAATCTCTTCTGCAGAAACTCCAGCCCTGAAACTCCTGCCCAGAAACTGCTGCCCTGAAACTCATGTCCTGAATCTCATGCCCTGAAACACAAGCCCTGAATCTCCTGCCCTGAACCTCCTGACCTGAATCTCATGCCCTGAAACACCTGTACTGAAAGTCATGCCCTGAATCTCATGCCTGAAACTCCTGCCCTGAATCTCATGCCTTGAAACTAATGCTCTGAATCTCCGGCCCTGAAACTCATGCCCTGAATCGCCTGCCCTGAAACTCATGCCCTGAATCTCATGCCCTGAAACTCCTGCCCTGAATCTCAAGCCCTGAAACTACAGCCCTGAATCTCATGCCCTAAATTTCGGCATTGAATCTCCCGCCCTGAATCTCCCGCCCTAAAACTCATGCCCTGCATCACATGCCCTGAAACTCATTCCCTGAATCTCATGCCCTGAAACTCCTGTACTGAATGCCATGCCCTGAATCTCATGCCCTAAAACTTCTGCCCTGAATCTCATGCCTTGAAACTAATGCCTTGAATCTCCGGCCCGAAACTCATGCCCTGAATCTCATACCCTGAAACTCGTGCCCTGAATCTACTGCCCTGAAACTCATGCCCTGAATCACATGCCTTGAAACTCCTGCCCAGAATCTCAAGCCCTGAATCTCATGCCCTGAAAGTAATGCCCTGAATAACATGCACTTAAACTCCTGCGAACAATCTCTTCTGCAGAAACTCCTGCACTGAAACGCCTGCCCTGAATCTCCTGCCCTGAAAGTCATCCCCTGAATTACAAGCCCTGAAACCCCTGCCCTGAATCTCCTGCCCTGAAACTCATGCCCTAAATCTCATGCCCTAAATCTCCTGCCCTGAATCTCATGCCCTGAATCTCCTGCCCTGAAACTCATGCCCTGAATCTCATGCCCTGAAACACCTGCCCTGAATATCAATCCCTGAAACTATAGCCTTGAATCTCATTTCCTAAATCTCCGACATTGAATCTCCAGCCCTGAATCTCCTGCCCAAAACTCATGCCGTGAATCACATGCCCTGAAACTCATGCCCTGAATCTACAGACCTGAATCTCATGCACTGAAACTAATGCGCTGAATAACATGCCCTGAAACTCCTGCCCACAATCCCTTCTGCAGAAACTCCTGCACTGAAACTCCTGCCCTGAATCTCCTGCCCTGAAAGTCATGCCTTGAATTACACGCCCTGAAAGACCTGCCCTGAATCTCCAGCCCTGAAACTCATGCTCTGAAGCTCAGGCCCTAAAACTCCCGCCCTGAATCTCCATCCCGAAAACTCATGCCCTGAATCACATGCCCTGAAGCTCATGCCCTGAATCTCATGCCCTGAAACTCCTGTGCTGAATGTCATGCCCTGAACCTCATGCCCTGAAACTTCCTGCCCTGAATATCATGCCCTGAAACTCATGCCCTGAAAATCATGCACTAAAACTCCGGCACTGAATCTACTGCCCTGAACCTCCTGCCCTAAAACTCATGCCCTGAACCACATGCCCTGAAACTCATGCCCTGAATCTCATGCCTTGAAACTAATGCCCTGAATCTCCGGCCCTGAAACTCATGCCCTGAATCTAATACCCTGAAATTCCTGCCCTGAATCTCATGCCCTGAAACTCATGCCCTGAATCTCATGCCATGAAACTTCTGCCCTGAATCTCATGCCTGAAACTCATGCCCTGAATCTCATGCCCTGAAACACAGCCCTGAATCTCATGCCCTGAAACTCCTGCCCTGAATCTACTGCCCTGAAACTTTTCCCCTGGATCTCATGCCCTGAAACTCCTGACCTGAATCTCCTGCCCTAAAACTCATGCCCCTGAACCACATGCCCCTGAAACTCATGCCCTGAATGTCATGCCCTGAAACTCCTGTACTGAAAGTCATGCCCTGAATCTCATGCCATGAATCTCATGCCTTGAAAGTAAAGCCCTGAATCTCCGGCCCTGAAACTCATTCCCTGAATTTCATGCCTTTGATATTATGCCCTCAATCTCATGCCCTGAACCTCCTCCCCTGAATCTCCTGCCCTGAAACTCATACCCTGAATTTCATGCCCTGAAACTCCTGCCCTGAATTTCCTGCCCTGAAACTCATGCCCTGAATCTCATGCCCTGAAACTCCTGCCCAGAATCTCCTGCCCTGAAACTCATGCCCTGAATCTCATGCCCTGAAACACCAGCCCTGAAACTCCAGCACTGAAACTCCTGTCCTGCATCTCCTGCACTGAATCTCATGCCCTGAATCTCCTGCCCTAAAACTCCTGCGCAGAATCTCCAGCGCTGAAATTCCTGACCTGAATCTCTTCTGCAGAAACTCCTGCACTGAAACTCCTGCCCTGAATCTCCTGCCCTGAAACTCATGCCTTCAATCTCATGCCGTCAAACTCCGGCACTGAATCTCCTGTGCTGTATCTCCTGCCCTGAAACTCATTCCCTGAAACACATGCTCTGAAAGTGCTGCCCTGAATCTCACCCCTGAAACTCATGCCCTGAATCTCACGCCCTGAAACACCGGTACTGAAAGTCTTGCCCTGAATCTCATGCCCCTGAAACTCCTGCCCTGAATTTCCTGCCCTGAAACTCATGCCCTGAATCACATGCCCTGAAACTCCTGCCCAGAATCTCATGCCCTGAATCTCCTGCCCTGAAAGTCATGCCCTGAATTACACGCCCTGAAAGACCTGCCCTGATCTCCAGCCCTGAAACTCATGCTCTGAATCTCAGGCCCTGAAACTCCCGCCCTGAATCTCCTGCCCTAAAACTCATGCCCTGAATCACATGCCCTGAAGCTCATGCCCTGAATCTCATGCCTGAAACTCCTGTGCTGAATGTCATGCCCTGAACCTCATGCCCTGAACTCCTGCCCTGAATCTCATGCCCTGAAACTCCTGCCTTGAATCTCATGCCTTGAAACTAATGCCCTGAATCTCCGACCTGATACTCATGCCCTGAATCTCATAACCAGAAACTCCTGCCCTGAATCTCATGCCTGAAACTCATGCCCTGAATCTCATGCCTTGAAACTAATGCCCTGAATCTCCGGCCCTGAAACTCATGCCCTGAATCTAATACCCTGAAATTCCTGCCCTGAATCTCATGCCCTGAAGCTCATGCCCTGAATCTCATGCCATGAAACTCCTGCCCTGAATCTCCTGCCCTGAAACTCATGCCCTGAATCTCATGCCCTGAAACACCAGCCCTGAATCTCATGCCTGAAACTCCTGCCCTGAATCTACTGCCCTGAAACTTTTCCCTGGATCTCATGCCCTGAAACTCCTGACCTGAATCTCCTGCCCTAAAACTCATGCCCTGAACCACAGGCCCTGAAACTCATGCCCTGAATCTCATGCCCTGAAACTCCTGTACTGAAAGTCATGCCCTGAATCTCATGCCATGAATCTCATGCCTTGAAAGTAAAGCCCTGAATCTCCGGCCCTGAAACTCATTCCTGAATTTCATGCCTTTGATATCATGCCCTCAATCTCATGCCCTGAACCTCCTGCCCTAAATCTCATGCCATGAAACTCATGCCCTGAATTTCATGCCCTGAAACTCCTGCCCTGAATTTCCTGCCCTGAAACTCATGCCCTGAATCTCATGCCCTGAAACTCCTGCCCAGAATCTCCTGCCCTGAAACTCATGCCCTGAATCTCATGCCCTGAAACACCAGCCCTGAAACTCCAGCACTGAAACTCCTGTCCTGCATCTCCTGCACTGAATCTCATGCCCTGAATCTCCTGCCCTAAAACTCCTGCGCAGAATCTCCAGCGCTGAAACTCCTGACCTGAATCTCTTCTGCAGAAACTCCTGCACTGAAACTCCTGCCCTGAATCTCCTGCCCTGAAACTCATGCCTTCAATCTCATGCCGTCAAACTCCGGCACTGAATCTCCTGTGCTGTATCTCCTGCCCTGAAACTCATTCCCTGAAACACATGCTCTGAAAGTGCTGCCCTGAATCTCCACCCCTGAAACTCATGCCCTGAATCTCACGCCCTGAAACACCTGTACTGAAAGTCATGCCCTGAATCTCATGCCCTGAAACTCATGCCCTGAATCACATGCCCTGAAACTCGTGCCCAGAATCTCATGCCAGAAACTCATGCCCTGCATCTCATACCCGGAAACACCAGCCCTGAAACTCCAGCACTGAAACTCCTGTCCTGAATCTCCTGCACTGAATCTCATGCCCTGAATCTCATGCCTTGAAAGTAATGCCCTGAATCTCCTGCCCTAAAACTCCTGCGCAGAATCCCCAGCCCTGAAACCACAGCGCTGAATCTCATGCCCTGACATTCCTGACCTGAATCTCTTCTGCAGAAACTCCAGCCCTGAATCTCATGCCTTGAAACACCTGTACTAAAAGTCATGCCCTGAATCTCATGCCCTGAATCTCATGCCTTGAAACTAATGCTCTGAAACTCATGCCATGATTCGCCTGCCTGAAACTCATGCCCTGAATCTCATGCCCTGAAATTCCTGCCAGAATCTCCTGCCCTGAAACTCATGCCCTGAATCTCATGCCCTGAAACACCAGCCCTGAAACTCCTGCCCTGAATCTCATGCCTTGAAACTAATGCTCTGAATCTCCGGCCCTGAAACTCATGCCCTGAATTTCATGCCCTGAAACTCCTGCACTGAATCTCAAGCCCTGAAACTACAGCCCTGAATCTCATGCCCTAAATCTCCGCATTGAATCTCCCGCCCTGAATCTCATGCCCTGAAACGCATGCCCTGAATCACATGCCCTGAAACTCATTCCCTGAATCTCATGCCCTGAAACTGCTGTACTGAATGTCATGCCCTGAATCTCATGCCCTAAAACTCCTGCCCTGAATCTCATGCCTTGAAACTAATGCCCTGAATCTCCGGCCCCGAAACTCATGCCCTGAATCTCATACCCTGAAACTCGTGCCCTGAATCTACTGCCCTGAATCACATGCCTTGAAACTCCTCCCCAGAATCTCAAGCCCTGAATCTACAGCCCTGAATCTCATGCCCTGAATAACATGCACTTAAACGCCTGCCAACAATCTCTTCTGCAGAAACTCCAGCACTGAAACTCCTGCCCTGAATCTCCTGCCCTGAAAGTCATGCCCTGAATTACACGCCCTGAAACCCCTGCCCTGAATCTCCTGCCCTGAAACTCATGCCCTGAATCTCATGCCCTAAATCTCCTGCCCTGCATCTCATGCCCTGAATCTCCTGCCCTGAAACTCATGCGCTGAATCTCATGCCCTGAAACTCCTGCCCTGAATCTCAATCCCTGAAACTATAGCCCTGAATCTCATGCCCTGAATCTCCTGCCCTGAAACTCATGCGCTGAATCTCATGCCCTGAAACTCCTGCCCTGAATCTCAATCCCTGAAACTATAGCTCTGAATCTCATGCCCTAAATCTCCGACATTGAATCTCCGCCTGAATCTCCTGCCCAAAAACTCATGCCCTGAATCACATGCCCTGAAACTCATGCCCTGAATCTACAGACCTGAATCTCATGCCCTGAAACTAATCCGCTGAATAACATGCCCTGAAACTCCTGCCCACAATCCCTTCTGCAGAAAGTCCTGCACTGAAACTCCTGCCCTGAATCTCCTGCCCTGAAAGTCATGCCCTGAATTACACGCCCTGAAACCCCTGCCCTGAATCTCCTGCCCTGAACTCATGCCCTGAATCTCATGCCCTGAAACTCCTGTACTGAATGTCATGCCCTGATCTCATGCCCTGAAACTCCTGCCCTGAATCTCATGCCCTGAAACTCATGCCCTGAAAATCATGCCCTAAAACGCCGGCACTGAATCTACTGCCCTGATCCTCCTGCCCTAAAACTCATCCCCTGAAGCACATGCCCTGAAACTCATGCCCTGAATCTCATGCGCTAAAACTCATTCCCTGAATCTCATGCCTTGAAACTGCTGTACTGAATGTCATACCCTGAATCTCATGCCCTAAAACTCCTGCCCTGAATCTCATGCCTTGAAACTAATGCCCTGAATCTCAGGCCCCGAAACTCATGCCCTGAATCTCACACCCTGAAACTCGTGCCCTGAATCTACTACCCTGAATCACATGCCTTGAAAATCCTGCCCAGAATCTGAAGCCCTGAATCTACAGCCTGAATCTCATGCCCTGAAAGTAATGCCCTGAATAACATGCACTTAAACTCCTGCCAACAATCTCTTCTGCAGAATCTACTGCCCTGAAACTCATGCCCTGAACCACATGCCCTGAAACTCATGCCCTGAATCTCATGCCTGAATCTCATGCCTTGAAAGTAATGCCCTGAATCTCCGGCCCTGAAACTCATGCCCTGAATTTCATGCCTTTGATATCATGGCCCTCAATCTCATGCCATGAAGCTCCTGCCCTGAATCTCCTGCCCTGAAACTCATGCCCTGAATCTCATGCCCTGAAACTCCTGCCCTGAATTTCCTGCCCTGAAACTCATGCCCTGAATCTCATGCCCTGAAACTCCTGCCCTGAATCTCATACCCGGAAACACCAGCCCTGAAACTCCAGCACTGAAACTCTGTCCTGAATCTCCTGCACTGAATCTCATGCCCTGAATCTCATACATTGAAAGTAATGCCCTGAATCTCCTGTCCTAAAACCCCTGCGCAGAATCCCCAGCCCTGAACCACAGCGCTGAATCTCATGCCCTGACATTCCTGACCTGAATCTCTTCTGCAGAAACTCCAGCCCTGAAACTCCTGCCCAGAAACTGCTGCCCTGAAACTCATGTCCTGAATCTCATGCCTGAAACACAAGCCCTGAATCTCCTGCCCTGAACCTCCTGACCTGAATCTCATGCCCTGAAACACCTGTACTGAAAGTCATGCCCTGAATCTCATGCCCTGAAACTCCTGCCCTGAATCTCATGCCTTGAAACTAATGCTCTGAATCTCCGGCCCTGAAACTCATGCCCTGAATCGCCTGCCCTGAAACTCATGCCCTGAATCTCATGCCCTGAAACTCCTGCCCTGAATCTCAAGCCCTGAAACTACTGCCCTGAATCTCATGCCCTAAATTTTCGGCATTGAATCTCCGCCCTGAATCTCCCGCCCTAAAACCCATGCCTGCATCACATGCCCTGAAACTCATTCCCTGAATCTCATGCCCTGAAACTCCTGTACTGAATGTCATGCCCTGAATCTCATGCCCTAAAACTTCTGCCCTGAATCTCATGCCTTGAAACTAATGCCTTGAATCTCCGGCCCCGAAACTCATGCCCTGAATCTCATACCCTGAAACTCGTGCCCTGAATCTACTGCCCTGAAACTCATGCCCCTGAATCACATGCCTTGAAACTCCTGCCCAGAATCTCAAGCCCTGAATCTCATGCCCTGAAAGTAATGCCCTGAATAACATGCACTTAAACTCCTGCGAACAATCTCTTCTGCAGAAACTCCTGCACTGAAACGCCTGCCCTGAATCTCCTGCCCTGAAAGTCATCCCCTGAATTACAAGCCCTGAAACCCCTGCCCTGAATCTCCTGCCCTGAAACTCATGCCCTAAATCTCATGCCCTAAATCTCCTGCCCTGAATCTCATGCCCTGAATCTCCTGCCCTGAAACTCATGCCCTGAATCTCATGCCCTGAAACACCTGCCCTGAATATCAATCCTGAAACTATAGCCTTGAATCTCATGCCCTAAATCTCCGACATTGAATCTCCCGCCCTGAATCTCCTGCCCAAAAACTCATGCCCTGAATCACATGCCCTGAAACTAATGCGCTGAATAACATGCCCTGAAACTCCTGCCCACAATCCCTTCTGCAGAAACTCCTGCACTGAAACTCCTGCCCTGAATCTCCTGCCCTGAAAGTCATGCCTTGAATTACACGCCCTGAAAGACCTGCCCTGAATCTCCAGCCCTGAAACTCATGCTCTGAAGCTCAGGCCCTAAAACTCCGCCCTGAATCTCCATCCCGAAAACTCATGCCCTGAATCACATGCCCTGAAGCTCATGCCCTGAATCTCATGCCTGAAACTCCTGTGCTGAATGTCATGCCTGAACCTCATGCCCTGAAACTTCCTGCCCTGAATATCATGCCCTGAAACTCATGCCCTGAAAATCATGCACTTAAACTCCGGCACTGAATCTACTGCCCTGAACCTCCTGCCCTAAAACTCATGCCCTGAACCACATGCCCTGAAACTCATGCCCTGAATCTCATGCCTTGAAACTAATGCCCTGAATCTCCGGCCCTGAAACTCATGCCCTGAATCTAATACCCTGAAATTCCTGCCCTGAATCTCATGCCTGAAACTCATGCCCTGAATCTCATGCCATGAAACTCCTGCCCTGAATCTCCTGCCCTGAAACTCATGCCCTGAATCTCATGCCCTGAAACACCAGCCTGAATCTCATGCCCTGAAACTCCTGCCCTGAATCTACTGCCCTGAAACTTTTCCCTGGATCTCATGCCCTGAAACTCCTGACCTGAATCTCCTGCCCTAAAACTCATGCCCTGAACCACATGCCCTGAAACTCATGCCCTGAATGTCATGCCCTGAACTCCTGTACTGAAAGTCATGCCCTGAATCTCATGCCATGAATCTCATGCCTTGAAAGTAAAGCCCTGCATCTCCGGCCCTGAAACTCATTCCCTGAATTTCATGCCTTTGATATCATGCCCTCAATCTCATGCCCTGAACCTCCTGCCCTGAATCTCCTGCCCTGAAACTCATGCCCTGAATTTCATGCCCTGAAACTCCTGCCCTGAATTTCCTGCCCTGAAACTCTTGCCCTGAATCTCATGCCTGAAACTCCTGCCCAGAACCTCCTGCCCTGAAACTCATGCCCTGAATCTCATGCCCTGAAACACCAGCCCTGAAACTCCAACACTGAAACTCCTGTCCTGCATCTCCTGCACTGAATCTCATGCCCTTAATCTCCTGCCCTAAAACTCCTGCGCAGAATCTCCAGCGCTGAAACTCCTGACCTGAATCTCTTCTGCAGAAACTCCTGCACTGAAACTCCTGCCCTGAATCTCCTGCCCTGAAACTCATGCCTTCAATCTCATGCCGTCAAACTCCGGCACTGAATCTCCTGTGCTGTATCTCCTGCCCTGAAACTCATTCCCTGAAACACATGCTCTGAAAGTGCTGCCCTGAATCTCCACCCCTGAAACTCATGCCCTGAATCTCACGCCCTGAAACACCTGTACTGAAAGTCATGCCCTGAATCTCATGCCCTGAAACTCCTGCCCTGAATTTCCTGCCCTGAAACTCATGCCCTGAATCACATGCCCTGAAACTCCTGCCCAGAATCTCATGCCCTGAAACTCATGCCCTGCATCTCATACCCGGAAACACCAGCCCTGAAACTCCTGCCCTGAATTTCCTGCCCTGAAACTCATGCCCTGAATCTCATGCCCTGAATACTCATGCCTTGAAAGTAATGCCCTGAATCTCCTGCCTAAAACTCCTGCGCAGAATCCCCAGCCCTGAAACCACAGCGCTGAATCTCATGCCCTGATATTCCTGACCTGAATCTCTTCTGCAGAAACTCCAGCCCTGAATCTCATGCCCTGAAACACCTGTACTGAAAGTCATGCCCTGAATCTCATGCCCTGAAACTCCTGCCCTGAATCTCATGCCTTGAAACTAATGCTCTGAATCTCCGGCCCTGAAACTCATGCCATGATTCGCCTGCCCTGAAACTCATGCCCTGAATCCCATGCCCTGAAACTCCTGCCCTGAATCTCAAGCCCTGAAACTACAGCCCTGAATCTCATGCCCTAAATTTCGGCATTGAATCTCACGCCCTGAATCTCCCGCCCTAAAACTCATGCCCTGCATCACATGCCCTGAAACTCATTCCCTGAATCTCATGCCCTGAAACTCCTGTACTGAATGTCATGCCTGAATCTCATGCCCTAAAACTTCTGCCCTGAATTTCCATGCCTTGAAACTAATGACTTGAATCTCCGGCCCCGAAACTCATGCCCTGAATCTCATACCCTGAAACTCGTGCCCTGAATCTACTGCCCTGAAACTCATGCCCTGAATCACATGCCTTGAAACTCCTGCCCAGAATCTCAAGCCCTGAATCTCATGCCCTGAAAGTAATGCCCTGAATAACATGCACTTAAACTCCTGCGAACAATCTCTTCTGCAGAAACTCCTGCACTGAAACGCCTGCCCTGAATCCCCTGCCCTGAAAGTCATCCCCTCAATTACAAGCCCTGAAACCCCTGCCCTGAATCTCCAGCCCTGAAACTCATGCCCTAAATCTCATGCCCTAAATCTCCTGCCCTGAATCTCATGCCCTGAATCTCCTGCCCTGAAAGTCATCCCCTGAATTACAAGCCCTGAAACCCCTGTCCTGAATCTCCCGCCCTGAAACTCATGCCCTAAATCTCATGCCCTAAATCTCCTGCCCTGAATCTCATGCCCTGAATCTCCTGCCCTGAAACTCATGCCCTGAATCTCATGCCCTGAAACACCTGCCCTGAATATCAATCCCTGAAACTATAGCCTTGAATCTCATGCCCTAAATCTCAGACATTGAATCTCCCGCCCTGAATCTCCTGCCCAAAAACTCGTGCCCTGAATCACATGCCCTGAAACTCATGCCCTGAATCTACAGACCTGAATCTCATGCACTGAAACTAATGCGCTGAATAACATGCCCTGAAACTCCTGCCCACAATCCCTTCTGCAGAAACTCCTGCACTGAAACTCCTGCCCTGAATCTCCTGCCCTGAAAGTCATGCCTTGAATTACACGCCCTGAAAGACCTGCCCTGAATCTCCAGCCCTGAAACTCATGCTCTGAAGCTCAGGCCCTAAAACTCCCGCCCTGAATCTCCATCTCGAAAACTCATGCCCTGAATCACATGCCCTGAAGCTCATGCCCTGAATCTCATGCCCTGAAACTCCTGTGCTGAATGTCATGCCCTGAACCTCATGCCCTGAAACTTCCTGCCCTGAATATCATGCCCTGAAACTCATGCCCTGAAAATCATGCACTAAAACTCCGGCACTGAATCTACTGCCCTGAACCTCCTGCCCTAAAACTCATGCCCTGAACCACATGCCCTGAAACTCATGCCCTGAATCTCATGCCTTGAAACTAATGCCCTGAATCTCCGGCCCTGAAACTCATGCCCTGAATCTAATACCCTGAAATTCCTGCCCTGAATCTCACGCCCTGAAACTCATGCCCTGAATCTCATGCCATGAAACTCCTGCCCTGAATCTCCTGCCCTGAAACTCTTGCCCTGAATCTCATGCCCTGAAACACCAGCCCTGAATCTCATGCCCTGAAACTCCTGCCCTGAATCTACTGCCCTGAAACTTTTCCCTGGATCTCATGCCCTGAAACTCCTGACCTGAATCTCCTGCCCTAAAACACATGCCCTGAACGACATGCCCTGAAACTCATGCCCTGAATGTCATGCCCTGAATCTCCTGCCCTGAATCTCATGCCTTGAAACTAATGCCCTGAATCTCCGGCCCCGAAACTCATGCCCTGAATCTCATACCCTGAAACTCGTGCCCAGAATCTACTGCCCTGAATCACATGCCTTGAAACTCCTGCCCAGAATCTCATGCCCAGAAACTCATGCCCTGCATCTCATACCCGGAAACACCAGCCCTGAAACTCCAGCACTGAAACTCCTGTCCTGAATCTCCTGCACTGAATCTCATGCCCTGAATCTCATGCCTTGAAAGTAATGCCCTGAATCTCCTGCCCTAAAACCCCTGCGCAGAATCCCCAGCCCTGAAACCACAGCGCTGAATCTCATGCCCTGACATTCCTGACCTGAATCTCTTCTGCAGAAACTCCAGCCCTGAATCTCATGCCCTGAAACACCTGTACTAAAAGTCATGCCCTGAATCTCATGCCCTGAATCTCATGCCTTGAAACTAATGCTCTGAAACTCATGCCATGATTCGCCTGCCCTGAAACTCATGCCCTGAATCTCATGCCCTGAAATTCCTGCCCAGAATCTCCTGCCCTGAAACTCATGCCCTGAATCTCATGC
The DNA here is from genome assembly GCF_030028105.1 of Mobula birostris. Taxonomy (NCBI): domain Eukaryota; kingdom Metazoa; phylum Chordata; class Chondrichthyes; order Myliobatiformes; family Myliobatidae; genus Mobula; species Mobula birostris. Next base: position 27,813 of record NW_027274590.1, read on the forward strand.
CCTGAAACACCAGCCCTGAAACTCCAGCACTGAAACTCCTGTCCTGCATCTCCTGCACTGAATCTCATGCCCTGAATCTCCTGCCCTAAAACTCCTGCGCAGAATCTCCAGCGCTGAAACTCCTGACCTGAATCTCTTCTGCAGAAACTCCTGCACTGAAACTCCTGCCCTGAAACTCATGCCTTCAATCTCATGCCGTCAAACTCCGGCACTGAATCTCCTGTGCTGTATCTCCTGCCCTGAAACTCATTCCCTGAAACACATGCTCTGAAAGTGCTGCCCTGAATCTCCACCCCTGAAACTCATGCCCTGAATCTCACGCCCTGAAACTCCTGTACTGAAAGTCATGCCCTGAATCTCATGCCCTGAAACTCCTGCCCTGAATCTCATGCCTTGAAACTAATGCTCTGAATCTCCGGCCCTGAAACTCATGCCCTGAATTTCATGCCCTGAAACTCCTGCACTGAATCTCAAGCCCTGAAACTACAGCCCTGAATCTCATGCCCTAAATCTCCGGCATTGAATCTCCCGCCCTGAATCTCATGCCCTGAAACGCATGCCCTGAATCAAATGCCCTGAAACTCATTCCCTGAATCTCATGCCCTGAAACTGCTGTACTGAATGTCATGCCCTGAATCTCATGCCCTAAAACTCCTGCCCTGAATCTCATGCCTTGAAACTAATGCCCTGAATCTCCGGCCCCGAAACTCATGCCCTGAATCTCATACCCTGAAACTCGTGCCCTGAATCTACTGCCCTGAATCACATGCCTTGAAACTCCTCCCCAGAATCTCAAGCCCTGAATCTACAGCCCTGAATCTCATGCCCTGAAAGTAATGCCCTGAATAACATGCACTTAAACGTCTGCCAACAATCTCTTCTGCAGAAACTCCAGCACTGAAACTCCTGCCCTGAATCTCCTGCCCTGAAAGTCATGCCCTGAATTACACGCCCTGAAACCCCTGCCCTGAATCTCCTGCCCTGAAACTCATGCCCTGAATCTCATGCCCTAAATCTCCTGCCCTGCATCTCATGCCCTGAATCTCCTGCCCTGAAACTCATGCGCTGAATCTCATGCCCTGAAACTCCTGCCCTGAATCTCAATCCCTGAAACTATAGCCCTGAATCTCATGCCCTGAATCTCCTGCCCTGAAACTCATGCGCTGAATCTCATGCCCTGAAACTCCTGCCCTGAATCTCAATCCCTGAAACTATAGCTCTGAATCTCATGCCCTAAATCTCCGACATTGAATCTCCCGCCCTGAATCTCCTGCCCAAAAACTCATGCCCTGAATCACATGCCCTGAAACTCATGCCCTGAATCTACAGACCTGAATCTCATGCCCTGAAACTAATCCGCTGAATAACATGCCCTGAAACTCCTGCCCACAATCCCTTCTGCAGAAAGTCCTGCACTGAAACTCCTGCCCTGAATCTCCTGCCCTGAATTAAACGCCCTGAAACCCCTGCCCTGAATCTCCTGCCCTGAAACTAATGCCCTGAATCTCATGCCCTGAAACTCCTGTACTGAATGTCATGCCCTGAATCTCATGCCCTGAAACTCATGCCCTGAAAATCATGCCCTAAAACTCCTGCCCTGAATCTCATGCCTTGAAACTAATGCCCTGAATCTCAGGCCCCGAAACTCATGCCCTGAATCTCACACCCTGAAACTCGTGCCCTGAATCTACTGCCCTGAATCTCATGCCTTGAAACTCCTGCCCAGAATCTGAAGCCCTGAATCTACAGCCCTGAATCTCATGCCCTGAAAGTAATGCCCTGAATAACATGCACTTAAACTCCTGCCAACAATCTCTTCTGCAGAATCTACTGCCCTGAAACTCATGCCCTGAACCACATGCCCTGAAACTCATGCCCTGAATCTCATGCCCTGAATCTCATGCCTTGAAAGTAATGCCCTGAATCTCCGGCCCTGAAACTCATGCCCTGAATTTCATGCCTTTGATATCATGCCCTCAATCTCATGCCATGAAGCTCCTGCCCTGAATCTCCTGCCCTGAAACTCATGCCCTGAATCTCATGCCCTGAAACTCCTGCCCTGAATTTCCTGCCCTGAAACTCATGCCCTGAATCTCATGCCCTGAAACTCCTGCCCTGAATCTCATACCCGGAAACACCAGCCCTGAAACTCCAGCACTGAATCTCATGCCCTGAAACTCCTGCCCTGAATCTCAATCCCTGAAACTATAGCCCTGAATCTCATGCCCTGAATCTCCTGCCCTGAAACTCATGCGCTGAATCTCATGCCCTGAAACTCCTGCCCTGAATCTCAATCCCTGAAACTATAGCTCTGAATCTCATGCCCTAAATCTCCGACATTGAATCTCCCGCCCTGAATCTCCTGCCCAAAAACTCATGCCCTGAATCACATGCCCTGAAACTCATGCCCTGAATCTACAGACCTGAATCTCATGCCCTGAAACTAATCCGCTGAATAACATGCCCTGAAACTCCTGCCCACAATCCCTTCTGCAGAAACTCCTGCACTGAAACTCCTGCCCTGAATCTCCTGCCCTGAAAGTCATGCCTTGAATTACACGCCCTGAAAGACCTGCCCTGAATCTCCAGCCCTGAAACTCATGCTCTGAAGCTCAGGCCCTAAAACTCCCGCCCTGAATCTCCATCTCGAAAACTCATGCCCTGAATCACATGCCCTGAAGCTCATGCCCTGAATCTCATGCCCTGAAACTCCTGTGCTGAATGTCATGCCCTGAACCTCATGCCCTGAAACTTCCTGCCCTGAATATCATGCCCTGAAACTCATGCCCTGAAAATCATGCACTAAAACTCCGGCACTGAATCTACTGCCCTGAACCTCCTGCCCTAAAACTCATGCCCTGAACCACATGCCCTGAAACTCATGCCCTGAATCTCATGCCTTGAAACTAATGCCCTGAATCTCCGGCCCTGAAACTCATGCCCTGAATCTAATACCCTGAAATTCCTGCCCTGAATCTCACGCCCTGAAACTCATGCCCTGAATCTCATGCCATGAAACTCCTGCCCTGAATCTCCTGCCCTGAAACTCTTGCCCTGAATCTCATGCCCTGAAACACCAGCCCTGAATCTCATGCCCTGAAACTCCTGCCCTGAATCTACTGCCCTGAAACTTTTCCCTGGATCTCATGCCCTGAAACTCCTGACCTGAATCTCCTGCCCTAAAACTCATGCCCTGAACGACATGCCCTGAAACTCATGCCCTGAATGTCATGCCCTGAAACTCCTGTACTGAAAGTCATGCCCTGAATCTCATGCCATGAATCTCATGCCTTGAAAGTAAAGCCCTGAATCTCCGGCCCTGAAACTCATGCCCTGAATTTCATGCCTTTGATATCATGCCCTCAATCTCATGCCCTGAACCTCCTGCCCTGAATCTCCTGCCCTGAAACTCATGCCCTGAATTTCATGCCCTGAAACTCCTGCCCTGAATTTCCTGCCCTGAAACTCATGCCCTGAATCTCATGCCCTGAAACTCCTGCCCAGAATCTCCTGCCCTGAAACTCATGCCCTGAATCTCATGCCCTGAAACACCAGCCCTGAAACTCCAGCACTGAAACTCCTGTCCTGCATCTCCTGCACTGAATCTCATGCCCTGAATCTCCTGCCCTAAAACTCCTGCGCAGAATCTCCAGCGCTGAAACTCCTGACCTGAATCTCTTCTGCAGAAACTCCTGCACTGAAACTCCTGCCCTGAATCTCCTGCCCTGAAACTCATGCCTTCAATCTCATGCCTTGAAACTAATGCTCTGAATCTCCGGCCCTGAAACTCATTCCCTGAAACACATGCTCTGAAAGTGCTGCCCTGAATCTCCACCCCTGAAACTCATGCCCTGAATCTCACGCCCTGAAACATCTGTACTGAAAGTCATGCCCTGAATCTCATGCCCTGAAACTCCTGCCCTGAATCTCATGCCTTGAAACTAATGCCCTGAATCTCCGGCCCCGAAACTCATGCCCTGAATCTCATACCCTGAAACTCGTGCCCAGAATCTACTGCCCTGAATCACATGCCTTGAAACTCCTGCCCAGAATCTCATGCCCAGAAACTCATGCCCTGCATCTCATACCCGGAAACACCAGCCCTGAAACTCCAGCACTGAAACTCCTGTCCTGAATCTCCTGCACTGAATCTCATGCCCTGAATCTCATGCCTTGAAAGTAATGCCCTGAATCTCCTGCCCGAAAACTCCTGCGCAGAATCCCCAGCCCTGAAACCACAGCGCTGAATCTCATGCCCTGACATTCCTGACCTGAATCTCTTCTGCAGAAACTCCAGCCCTGAATCTCATGCCCTGAAACACCTGTACTAAAAGTCATGCCCTGAATCTCATGCCCTGAATCTCATGCCTTGAAACTAATGCTCTGAAACTCATGCCATGATTCGCCTGCCCTGAAACTCATGCCCTGAATCTCATGCCCTGAAATTCCTGCCCAGAATCTCCTGCCCTGAAACTCATGCCCTGAATCTCATGCCCTGAAACACCAGCCCTGAAACTCCAGCACTGAAACTCCTGTCCTGCATCTCCTGCACTGAATCTCATGCCCTGAATCTCCTGCCCTAAAACTCCTGCGCAGAATCTCCAGCGCTGAAACTCCTGACCTGAATCTCTTCTGCAGAAACTCCTGCACTGAAACTCCTGCCCTGAATCTCCTGCCCTGAAACTCATGCCTTCAATCTCATGCCGTCAAACTCCGGCACTGAATCTCCTGTGCTGTATCTCCTGCCCTGAAACTCATTCCCTGAAACACATGCTCTGAAAGTGCTGCCCTGAATCTCCACCCCTGAAACTCATGCCCTGAATCTCACGCCCTGAAACTCCTGTACTGAAAGTCATGCCCTGAATCTCATGCCCTGAAACTCCTGCCCTGAATCTCATGCCTTGAAACTAATGCTCTGAATCTCCGGCCCTGAAACTCATGCCCTGAATTTCATGCCCTGAAACTCCTGCACTGAATCTCAAGCCCTGAATCTCATGCCCTAAATCTCCGGCATTGAATCTCCCGCCCTGAATCTCATGCCCTGAAACGCATGCCCTGAATCACATGCCCTGAAACTCATTCCCTGAATCTCATGCCCTGAAACTGCTGTACTGAATGTCATGCCCTGAATCTCATGCCCTAAAACTCCTGCCCTGAATCTCATGCCTTGAAACTAATGCCCTGAATCTCCGGCGCCGAAACTCATGCCCTGAATCTCATACCCTGAAACTCGTGCCCTGAATCTACTGCCCTGAATCACATGCCTTGAAACTCCTCCCCAGAATCTCAAGCCCTGAATCTACAGCCCTGAATCTCATGCCCTGAAAATAATGCCCTGAATAACATGCACTTAAACGCCTGCCAACAATCTCTTCTGCAGAAACTCCAGCACTGAAACTCCTGCCCTGAATCTCCTGCCCTGAAAGTCATGCCCTGAATTACACGCCCTGAAACCCCTGCCCTGAATCTACTGCCCTGAAACTCATGCCCTGAACCACATGCCCTGAAACTCATGCCCTGAATCTCATGCCCTGAATCTCATGCCTTGAAAGTAATGCCCTGAATCTCAGGCCCTGAAACTCATGCCCTGAATTTCATGCCTTTGATATCATGCCCTCAATCTCATGCCATGAAGCTCCTGCCCTGAATCTCCTGCCCTGAAACTCATGCCCTGAATCTCATGCCCTGAAACTCCTGCCCTGAATTTCCTGCCCTGAAACTCATGCCCTGAATCTCATGCCCTGAAACTCCTGCCCTGAATCTCATACCCGGAAACACCAGCCCTGAAACTCCAGCACTGAATCTCATGCCCTGAAACTCCTGCCCTGAATCTCAATCCCTGAAACTATAGCCCTGAATCTCATGCCCTGAATCTCCTGCCCTGAAACTCATGCGCTGAATCTCATGCCCTGAAACTCCTGCCCTGAATCTCAATCCCTGAAACTATAGCTCTGAATCTCATGCCCTAAATCTCCGACATTGAATCTCCCGCCCTGAATCTCCTGCCCAAAAACTCATGCCCTGAATCACATGCCCTGAAACTCATGCCCTGAATCTACAGACCTGAATCTCATGCCCTGAAACTAATCCGCTGAATAACATGCCCTGAAACTCCTGCCCACAATCCCTTCTGCAGAAAGTCCTGCACTGAAACTCCTGCCCTGAATCTCCTGCCCTGAAAGTCATGCCCTGAATTACACGCCCTGAAACCCCTGCCCTGAATCTCCTGCCCTGAAACTAATGCCCTGAATCTCATGCCCTGAAACTCCTGTACTGAATGTCATGCCCTGAATCTCATGCCCTGAAACTCCTGCCCTGAATCTCATGCCCTGAAACTCATGCCCTGAAAATCATGCCCTAAAACGCCGGCACTGAATCTACTGCCCTGATCCTCCTGCCCTAAAACTCATCCCCTGAACCACATGCCCTGAAACTCATGCCCTGAATCTCATGCGCTAAAACTCATTCCCTGAATCTCATGCCTTGAAACTGCTGTACTGAATGTCATACCCTGAATCTCATGCCCTAAAACTCCTGCCCTGAATCTCATGCCTTGAAACTAATGCCCTGAATCTCAGGCCCCGAAACTCATGCCCTGAATCTCACACCCTGAAACTCGTGCCCTGAATCTACTGCCCTGAATCTCATGCCTTGAAACTCCTGCCCAGAATCTGAAGCCCTGAATCTACAGCCCTGAATCTCATGCCCTGAAAGTAATGCCCTGAATAACATGCACTTAAACTCCTGCCAACAATCTCTTCTGCAGAATCTACTGCCCTGAAACTCATGCCCTGAACCACATGCCCTGAAACTCATGCCCTGAATCTCATGCCCTGAATCTCATGCCTTGAAAGTAATGCCCTGAATCTCCGGCCCTGAAACTCATGCCCTGAATTTCATGCCTTTGATATCATGCCCTCAATCTCATGCCATGAAGCTCCTGCCCTGAATCTCCTGCCCTGAAACTCATGCCCTGAATCTCATGCCCTGAAACTCCTGCCCTGAATTTCCTGCCCTGAAACTCATGCCCTGAATCTCATGCCCTGAAACTCCTGCCCTGAATCTCATACCCGGAAACACCAGCCCTGAAACTCCAGCACTGAAACTCCTGTCCTGAATCTCCTGCACTGAATCTCATGCCCTGAATCTCATACATTGAAAGTAATGCCCTGAATTTCCTGCCCTAAAACTCCTGCGCAGAATCTCCACCCTGAAACCACAGCGCTGAATCTCATGCCCTGACATTCCTGACCTGAATCTCTTCTGCAGAAACTCCAGCCCCGAAACTCCTGCCCAGAAACTGCTGCCCTGAAACTCATGTCCTGAATCTCATGCCCTGAAACACAAGCCCTGAATCTCCTGCCCTGAACCTCCTGACCTGAATCTCATGCCCTGAAACACCTGTACTGAAAGTCATGCCCTGAATCTCATGCCCTGAAACTCCTGCCCTGAATCTCATGCCTTGAAACTAATGCTCTGAATCTCCGGCCCTGAAACTCATGCCCTGAATCGCCTGCCCTGAAACTCATGCCCTGAATCTCATGCCCTGAAACTCCTGCCCTGAATCTCAAGCCCTGAAACTACTGCCCTGAATCTCATGCCCTAAATTTCCGGCATTCAATCTCCCGCCCTGAATCTCCCGCCCTAAAACTCATGCCCTGCATCACATGCCCTGAAACTCATTCCCTGAATCTCATGCCCTGAAACTCCTGTACTGAATGTCATGCCCTGAATCTCATGCCCTAAAACTTCTGCCCTGAATCTCATGCCTTGAAACTAATGCCTTGAATCTCCGGCCCCGAAACTCATGCCCTGAATCTCATACCCTGAAACTCGTGCCCTGAATCTACTGCCCTGAAACTCATGCCCTGAATCACATGCCTTGAAACTCCTGCCCAGAATCTCAAGCCCTGAATCTCATGCCCTGAAAGTAATGCCCTGAATAACATGCACTTAAACTCCTGCGAACAATCTCTTCTGCAGAAACTCCTGCACTGAAACGCCTGCCCTGAATCTCCTGCCCTGAAAGTCATCCCCTGAATTACAAGCCCTGAAACCCCTGCCCTGAATCTCCTGCCCTGAAACTCATGCCCTGAATCTCCTGCCCTGAAACTCATGCCCTGAATCTCATGCCCTGAAACACCTGCCCTGAATATCAATCCCTGAAACTATAGCCTTGAATCTCATGCCCTAAATCTCCGACATTGAATCTCCCGCCCTGAATCTCCTGCCCAAAAACCCATGCCCTGAATCACATGCCCTGAAACTCATGCCCTGAATCTACAGACCTGAATCTCATGCACTGAAACTAATGCGCTGAATAACATGCCCTGAAACTCCTGCCCACAATCCCTTCTGCAGAAACTCCTGCACTGAAACTCCTGCCCTGAATCTCCTGCCCTGAAAGTCATGCCTTGAATTACACGCCCTGAAAGACCTGCCCTGAATCTCCAGCCCTGAAACTCATGCTGTGAAGCTCAGGCCCTAAAACTCCCGCCCTGAATCTCCATCCCGAAAACTCATGCCCTGAATCACATGCCCTGAAGCTCATGCCCTGAATCTCATCCCCTGAAACTCCTGTGCTGAATGTCATGCCCTGAACCTCATGCCCTGAAACTTCCTGCCCTGAATATCATGCCCTGAAACTCATGCCCTGAAAATCATGCACTAAAACTCCGGCACTGAATCTACTGCCCTGAACCTCCTGCCCTAAAACTCATGCCCTGAACCACATGCCCTGAAACTCATGCCCTGAATCTCATGCCTTGAAACTAATGCCCTGAATCTCCGGCCCTGAAACTCATGCCCTGAATCTAATACCCTGAAATTCCTGCCCTGAATCTCATGCCCTGAAACTCATGCCCTGAATCTCATGCCATGAAACTCCTGCCCTGAATCTCCTGCCCTGAAACTCATGCCTTGAATCTCATGCCCTGAAACACCAGCCCTGAATCTCATGCCCTGAAACTCCTGCCCTGAATCTACTGCCCTGAAACTTTTCCCTGGATCTCATGCCCTGAAACTCCTGACCTGAATCTCCTGCCCTAAAACTCATGCCCTGAACCACATGCCCTGAAACTCATGCCCTGAATGTCATGCCCTGAAACTCCTGTACTGAAAGTCATGCCCTGAATCTCATGCCATGAATCTCATGCCTTGAAAGTAAAGCCCTGAATCTCCTGCCCTGAAACTCATGCCCTGAATTTCATGCCTTTGATATCATGCCCTCAATCTCATGCCCTGAACCTCCTGCCCTGAATCTCCTGCCCTGAAACTCATGCCCTGAATTTCATGCCCTGAAACTCCTGCCCTGAATTTCCTGCCCTGAAACTCATGCCCTGAATCTCATGCCCTGAAACTCCTGCCCAGAATCTCCTGCCCTGAAACTCATGCCCTGAATCTCATGCCCTGAAACACCAGCGCTGAAACTCCAGCACTGAAACTCCTGTCCTGCATCTCCTGCACTGAATCTCATGCCCTGAATCTCCTGCCCTAAAACTCCTGCGCAGAATCTCCAGCGCTGAAACTCCTGACCTGAATCTCTTCTGCAGAAACTCCTGCACTGTAACTCCTGCCCTGAATCTCCTGCCCTGAAACTCATGCCTTCAATCTCATGCCGTCAAACTCCGGCACTGAATCTCCTGTGCTGTATCTCCTGCCCTGAAACTCATTCCCTGAAACACATGCTCTGAAAGTGCTGCCCTGAATCTCCACCCCTGAAACTCATGCCCTGAATCTCACGCCCTGAAACACCTGTACTGAAAGTCATGCCCTGAATCTCATGCCCTGAAACTCCTGCCCTGAATTTCCTGCCCTGAAACTCATGCCCTGAATCACATGCCCTGAAACTCCTGCCCAGAATCTCATGCCCTGAAACTCATGCCCTGCATCTCATACCCGGAAACACCAGCCCTGAAACTCCAGCACTGAAACTCCTGTCCTGAATCTCCTGCACTGAATCTCATGCCCTGAATACTCATGCCTTGAAAGTAATGCCCTGAATCTCCTGCCCTAAAACTCCTGCGCAGAATCCCCAGCCCTGAAACCACAGCGCTGAATCTCATGCCCTGACATTCCTCACCTGAATCTCTTCTGCAGAAACTCCAGCCCTGAATCTCATGCCCTGAAACACCTGTACTGAAAGTCATGCCCTGAATCTCATGCCCTGAAACTCCTGCCCTGAATCTCATGCCTTGAAACTAATGCTCTGAATCTCCGGCCCTGAAACTCATGCCATGATTCGCCTGCCCTGAAACTCATGCCCTGAATCTCATGCCCTGAAACTCCTGCCCTGAATCTCAAGCCCTGAAACTACAGCCCTGAATCTCATGCCCTAAATTTCCGGCATTGAATCTCCCGCCCTGAATCTCCCGCCCTAAAACTCATGCCCTGCATCACATGCCCTGAAACTCATTCCCTGAATCTCATGCCCTGAAACTCCTGTACTGAATGTCATGCCCTGAATCTCATGCCCTAAAACTTCTGCCCTGAATCTCATGCCTTGAAACTAATGCCTTGAATCTCCGGCCCCGAAACTCATGCCCTGAATCTCATACCCTGAAACTCGTGCCCTGAATCTACTGCCCTGAAACTCATGCCCTGAATCACATGCCTTGAAACTCCTGCCCAGAATCTCAAGCCCTGAATCTCATGCCCTGAAAGTAATGCCCTGAATAACATGCACTTAAACTCCTGCGAACAATCTCTTCTGCAGAAACTCCTGCACTGAAACGCCTGCCCTGAATCTCCTGCCCTGAAAGTCATCCCCTGAATTACAAGCCCTGAAACCCCTGCCCTGAATCTCCTGCCCTGAAACTCATGCCCTAAATCTCCTGCCCTGAATCTCATGCCCTGAATCTCCTGCCCTGAAAGTCATCCCCTGAATTACAAGCCCTGAAACCCCTGCCCTGAATCTCCTGCCCTGAAACTCATGCCCTAAATCTCATGCCCTAAATCTCCTGCCCTGAATCTCATGCCCTGAATCTCCTGCCCTGAAACTCATGCCCTGAATCTCATGCCCTGAAACACCTGCCCTGAATATCAATCCCTGAAACTATAGCCGTGAATCTCATGCCCTAAATCTCCGACATTGAATCTCCCGCCCTGAATCTCCTGCCCAAAAACTCATGCCCTGAATCACATGCCCTGAAACTCATGCCCTGAATCTACAGACCTGAATCTCATGCACTGAAACTAATGCGCTGAATAACATGCCCTGAAACTCCTGCCCACAATCCCTTCTGCAGAAACTCCTGCCCTGAATCTCCTGCCCTGAAAGTCATGCCTTGAATTACACGCCCTGAAAGACCTGCCCTGAATCTCCAGCCCTGAAACTCATGCTCTGAAGCTCAGGCCCTAAAACTCCCGCCCTGAATCTCCATCTCGAAAACTCATGCCCTGAATCACATGCCCTGAAGCTCATGCCCTGAATCTCATGCCCTGAAACTCCTGTGCTGAATGTCATGCCCTGAACCTCATGCCCTGAAACTTCCTGCCCTGAATATCATGCCCTGAAACTCATGCCCTGAAAATCATGCACTAAAACTCCGGCACTGAATCTACTGCCCTGAACCTCCTGCCCTAAAACTCATGCCCTGAACCACATGCCCTGAAACTCATGCCCTGAATCTCATGCCTTGAAACTAATGCCCTGAATCTCCGGCCCTGAAACTCATGCCCTGAATCTAATACCCTGAAATTCCTGCCCTGAATCTCATGCCCTGAAACTCATGCCCTGAATCTCATGCCATGAAACTCCTGCCCTGAATCTCCTGCCCTGAAACTCTTGCCCTGAATCTCATGCCCTGAAACACCAGCCCTGAATCTCATGCCCTGAAACTCCTGCCCTGAATCTACTGCCCTGAAACTTTTCCCTGGATCTCATGCCCTGAAACTCCTGACCTGAATCTCCTGCCCTAAAACTCATGCCCTGAACGACATGCCCTGAAACTCATGCCCTGAATGTCATGCCCTGAAACTCCTGAACTGAAAGTCATGCCCTGAATCTCATGCCATGAATCTCATGCCTTGAAAGTAAAGCCCTGAATCTCCGGCCCTGAAACTCATGCCCTGAATTTCATGCCTTTGATATCATGCCCTCAATCTCATGCCCTGAACCTCCTGCCCTGAATCTCCTGCCCTGAAACTCATGCCCTGAATTTCATGCCCTGAAACTCCTGCCCTGAATTTCCTGCCCTGAAACTCATGCCCTGAATCTCCTGCCCTAAAACTCCTGCGCAGAATCTCCAGCGCTGAAACTCCTGACCTGAATCTCTTCTGCAGAAACTCCTGCACTGAAACTCCTGCCCTGAATCTCCTGCCCTGAAACTCATGCCTTCAATCTCATGCCTTGAAACTAATGCTCTGAATCTCCGGCCCTGAAACTCATTCCCTGAAACACATGCTCTGAAAGTGCTGCCCTGAATCTCCACCCCTGAAACTCATGCCCTGAATCTCACGCCCTGAAACATCTGTACTGAAAGTCATGCCCTGAATCTCATGCCCTGAAACTCCTGCCCTGAATCTCATGCCTTGAAACTAATGCTCTGAATCTCCGGCCCTGAAACTCATGCCCTGAATTTCATGCCCTGAAACTCCTGCACTGAATCTCAAGCCCTGAAACGCATGCCCTGAATCACATGCCCTGAAACTCATTCCCTGAATCTCATACCCTGAAACTGCTGTACTGAATGTCATGCCCTGAATCTCATGCCCTAAAACTCCTGCCCTGAATCTCATGCCTTGAAACTAATGCCCTGAATCTCCGGCCCCGAAACTCATGCCCTGAATCTCATACCCTGAAACTCGTGCCCTGAATCTACTGCCCTGAATCACATGCCTTGAAACTCCTGCCCAGAATCTCAAGCCCTGAATCTACAGCCCTGAATCTCATGCCCTGAAAGTAATGCCCTGAATAACATGCACTTAAACGCCTGCCAACAATCTCTTCTGCAGAAACTCCAGCACTGAAACTCCTGCCCTGAATCTCCTGCCCTGAAAGTCATGCCCTGAATTACACGCCCTGAAACCCCTGCCCTGAATCTCCTGCCCTGAAACTCATGCCCTGAATCTCATGCCCTAAATCTCCTGCCCTGCATCTCATGCCCTGAATCTCCTGCCCTGAAACTCATGCGCTGAATCTCATGCCCTGAAACTCCTGCCCTGAATCTCAATCCCTGAAACTATAGCCCTGAATCTCATGCCCTGAATCTCCTGCCCTGAAACTCATGCGCTGAATCTCATGCCCTGAAACTCCTGCCCTGAATCTCAATCCTGAAACTATAGCTCTGAATCTCTTGCCCTAAATCTCCGACATTGAATCTCCCGCCCTGAATCTCCTGCCCAAAAACTCATGCCCTGAATCACATGCCCTGAAACTCATGCCCTGAATCTACAGACCTGAATCTCATGCCCTGAAACTAATCCGCTGAATAACATGCCCTGAAACTCCTGCCCACAATCCCTTCTGCAGAAAGTCCTGCACTGAAACTCCTGCCCTGAATCTCCTGCCCTAAAAGTCATGCCCTGAATTACACGCCCTGAAACCCCTGCCCTGAATCTCCTGCCCTGAAACTCATGCCCTGAATCTCATGCCCTGAAACTCCTGTACTGAATGTCACGCCCTGAATCTCATGCCCTGAAACTCCTGCCCTGAATCTCATGCCCTGAAACTCATGCCCTGAAAATCATGCCCTAAAACGCCGGCACTGAATCTACTGCCCTGATCCTCCTGCCCTAAAACTCATCCCCTGAACCACATGCCCTGAAACTCATGCCCTGAATCTCATTCGCTAAAACTCATTCCCTGAATCTCATGCCCTGAAACTCCTGCCCTGAATCTACTGCTCTGAATCACATGCCTTGAAACTCCTGCCCAGAATCTCAAGCCCTGAATCTCATGCCCTGAAAGTAATGCCCTGAATAACATGCACTTAAACGCCTGCCAACAATCTCTTCTGCAGAAACTCCAGCACTGAAACTCCTGCCCGGAATCTCCTACCCTGAAAGTAATGCCTGAATTACACGCCCTGAAACCCCTGCCCTGAATCTCCTGCCCTGAAACTCATGCCCTGAATCTCATGCCCTAAATCTCCGCCCTGAATCTCATGCCCTGAATCTCCTGCCCTGAAACTCATGCGCTGAATCTCATGCCCTGAAACTCCTGCCCTGAATCTCAATCCCTGAAACTATAGCCCTGAATCTCATGCCCTGAATCTCCTGCCCTGAAACTCATGCGCTGAATCTCATGCCCTGAAACTCCTGCCCTGAATCTCAATCCCTGAAACTATAGCTCTGAATCTCATGCCCTAAATCTCCGACATTGAATCTCCCGCCCTGAATCTCCTGCCCAAAAACTCATGCCCTGAATCACATGCCCTGAAACTCATGCCCTGAATCTACAGACCTGAATCTCATGCCCTGAAACTAATGCGCTGAATAACATGCCCTGAAACTCCTGCCCACAATCCCTTCTGCAGAAAGTCCTGCACTGAAACTCCTGCCCTGAATCTCCTGCCCTGAAATTCATGCCCTGAATTACACGCCCTGAAACCCCTGCCCTGAATCTCCTGCCCTGAAACTCATGCCCTGAATCTCATGCCCTGAAACTCCTGCACTGAATGTCATGCCCTGAGTCTCATGCCCTGAAACTCCTGCCCTGAATCTCATGCCCTGAAACTCATGCCCTGAAAATCATGCCCTAAAACGCGGGCACTGAATCTACTGCCCTGATCATCCTGCCCTAAAACTCATCCCCTGAACCACATGCCCTGAAACTCATGCCCTGAATCTCATGCGCTAAAACTCATTCCCTGAATCTCATGCCCTGAAACTGCTGTACTGAATGTCATACCCTGAATCTCATGCCCTAAAACTCCTGCCCTGAATCTCATGCCTTGAAACTAATGCCCTGAATCTCAGCCCCGAAACTCATGCCCTGAATCTCACACCCTGAAACTCGTGCCCTGAATCTACTGCCCTGAATCACATGCCTTGAAAACTCCTGCCCAGAATCTGAAGCCCTGAATCTACAGCCCTGAATCTCATGCCCTGAAAGTAATGCCCTGAATAACATGCACTTAAACTCCTGCCAACAATCTCTTCTGCAGAAACTCCAGCACTGAAACTCCTGCCCTGAATCTCCTGCCCTGAAAGTCATGCCCTGAATTACAAGCCCTGAAACCCCTGCCCTGAATCTCCTGCCCTGAAACTCATGCCCTGAATCTCATGCCCTAAATCTCCTGCCCTGAATCTCATGCCCTGAATCTCCTGCCCTGAAACTCATGCGCTGAATCTCATGCCCTGAAACTCCTGCCCTGAATCTCAATCCCTGAAACTATAGCCCTGAATCTCATGCCCTGAATCTCCTGCCCTGAAACTCATGCGCTGAATCTCATGCCCTGAAACTCCTGCCCTGAATCTCAATCCCTTAAACTATAGCCCTGAATCTCATGCCCTAAATCTCCGACATTGAATCTCCCGCCCTGAATCTCCTGCCCAAAAACTCATGCCCTGAATCACATGCCCTGAAACTCATGCCCTGAATCTAGAGACCTGAATCTCATGCCCTGAAACTAATGCGCTGAATAACATGCCCTGAAACTCCTGCCCACAATCACTTCTGCAGAAACTCCTGCACTGAAACTCCTGCCCTGAATCACCTGCCCTGAAAGTCATGCCCTGCATTACACGCCCTGAAACCCCTGTCCTGAATCTCCAGCCCTGAAACTCATGCCCTGAATCTCATGCCCTGAAACTCCTGCCCTGAATCTCATGCCTTGAAACTAATGCCCTGAATCTCCGACCCTGAAACTCATGCCCTGAATCTAATACCCTGAAACTCCTGCCCTGAATCTCATGCCCTGAAACTCATGCCCTGAATCTCATGCCATGAAACTCCTGCCCTGATTCTCATGCCCTGAAACTCATGCCCTGAATCTCATGCCCTGAATCTCCTGCCCAGAATCTCCTGCCCTGAAACTCATGCCCTAAATCTCATGCCCTGAAACACCAGCCCTGAATCTCATACCCGGAATCTCATGCCCTGAATCTCATGCCTTGAAAGTAATGCCCTGAATCTCCGGCCCTGAAACTCATGCCCTGAATTTCATGCCTTTGATATCATGCCCTCAATCTCATGCCATGAAGCTCCTGCCCTGAATCTCCTGCCCTGAAACTCATGCCCTGAATCTCATGCCCTGAAACTCCTGCCCTGAATTTCCTGCCCTGAAACTCATGCCCTGAATCTCATGCCCTGAAACTCCTGCCCTGAATCTCATACCCGGAAACACCAGCCCTGAAACTCCAGCACTGAAACTCCTGTCCTGAATCTCCTGCACTGAATCTCATGCCCTGAATCTCATACATTGAAAGTAATGCCCTGAATCTCCTGCCCTAAAACTCCTGCGCAGAATCTCCAGCCCTGAAACCACAGCGCTGAATCTCATGCCCTGACATTCCTGACCTGAATCTCTTCAGCAGAAACTCCAGCCCTGAAACTCCTGCCCAGAAACTGCTGCCCTGAAACTCATGTCCTGAATCTCATGCCCTGAAAATCAAGCCCTGAATCTCCTGCCCTGAACCTCCTGACCTGAATCTCATGCCCTGAAACACCTGTACTGAAAGTCATGCCCTGAATCTCATGCCCTGAAACTCCTGCCCTGAATCTCATGCCTTGAAACTAATGCTCTGAATCTCCGGCCCTGAAACTCATGCCCTGAATCGCCTGCCCTGAAACTCATGCCCTGAATCTCATGCCCTGAAATTCCTGCCCTGAATCTCAAGCCCTGAAACTACAGCCCTGAATCTCATGCCCTAAATTTCCGGCATTGAATCCCCCGCCCTGAATCTCCCGCCCTAAAACTCATGCCCTGCATCACATGCCCTGAAACTCATTCTCTGAATCTCATGCCCTGAAACTCCTGTACTGAATGTCATGCCCTGAATCTCATGCCCTAAAACTTCTGCCCTGAATCTCATGCCTTGAAACTAATGCCTTGAATCTCCGGCCCCGAAACTCATGCCCTGAATCTCATACCCTGAAACTCGTGCCCTGAATCTACTGCCCTGAAACTCATGCCCTGAATCACATGCCTTGAAACTCCTGCCCAGAATCTCAAGCCCTGAATCTACAGCCCTGAATCTCATGCCCTGAAAGTAATGCCCTGAATCTCATGCTCTGAATATCAATCCCTGAAACTATAGCCTTGAATCTCATGCCCTAAATCTCCGACATTGAATCTCCCGCCCTGAATCTCCTGCGCAAAAACTCATGCCCTGAATCACATGCCCTGAAACTCATGCCCTGAATCTACAGACCTGAATCTCATGCACTGAAACTAATGCGCTGAATAACATGCCCTGAAACTCCTGCCCACAATCCCTTCTGCAGAAACTCCTGCACTGAAACTCCTGCCCTGAATCTCCTGCCCTGAAAGTCATGCCTTGAATTACACGCCCTGAAAGACCTGCCCTGAATCTCCAGCCCTGAAACTCATGCTCTGAATCTCAGGCCCTAAAACTCCCGCCCTGAATCTCCATCCCGAAAACTCATGCCCTGAATCACATGCCCTGAAGCTCATGCCCTGAATCTTATGCCCTGAAACTCCTGTGCTGAATTTTATGCCCTGAACCTCATGCCCTGAAACTCCTGCCCTGAATCTCATGCCCTGAAACTCATGCCCTGAAAATCATGCCCTAAAACGCCGGCACTGAATCTATTGCCCTGATCCTCCTGCCCTAAAACTCATCCCCTGAACCACATGCCCTGAAACTCATGCCCTGAATCTCATGCGCTAAAACTCATTCCCTGAATCTCATGCCCTGAAACTGCTGTACTGAATGTCATACCCTGAATCTCATGCCCTAAAACTCCTGCCCTGAATCTCATGCCTTGAAACTAATGCCCTGAATCTCAGGCCCCGAAACTCATGCCCTGAATCTCACACCCCCCTGAAACTCGTGCCCTGAATCTACTGCCCTGAATCACATGCCTTGAAACTCCTGCCCAGAATCTGAAGCCCTGAATCTACAGCCCTGAATCTCATGCCCTGAATATCAATCCCTGAAACTATAGCCTGAATCTCATGCCCTGAAACACCAGCCCTGAAACTCCAGCACTGAAACTCCTGTCCTGCATCTCCTGTGCTGAATCTCATGCCCTGAATCTCCTGCCCTAAAACTCCTGCGCAGAATCTCCAGCGCTGAAACTCCTGACCTGAATCTCTTCTGCAGAAACTCCTGCACTGAAACTCATGCCCTCAATCTCATGCCCTCAAACTCCGGCACTGAATCTCCTGTGCTGTATCTCCTGCCCTGAAACTCATTCCCTGAAACACATGCTCTGAAAGTGCTGCCCTGAATCTCCACCACTGAAACTCATGCCCTGAATCTCACGCCCTGAAACACCTGTACTGAAAGTCATGCCCTGAATCTCATGCCCTGAAATTCCTGCCCTGAATCTCATGCCTTGAAACTAATGCTCTGAATCTTCGGCCCTGAAACTCACGCCATGAATCTCATGCCCTGAATCTCCTGCCCTGAAACTCATGCCCTGAATTTCATGCCCTGAAACTCCTGCACTGAATCTCAAGCCCTGAAACTACAGCCCTGAATCTCATGCCCTAAATCTCCGGCATTGAATCTCCCGCCCTGAATCTCATGCCCTGAAACTCATGCCCTGAATCACATGCCCTGAAACTCATTCCCTGAATCTCATGCCCTGAAACTGCTGTACTGAATGTCATGCCCTGAATCTCATGCCCTAAAACTCCTGCCCTGAATCTCATGCCTTGAAACTAATGCCCTGAATCTCCGGCCCCGAAACTCATGCCCTGAATCTCATACCCTGAAACTCGTGCCCTGAATCTACTGCCCTGAATCACATGCCTTGAAACTCCTGCCCAGAATCTCAAGCCCTGAATCTACAGCCCTGAATCTCATGCCCTGAAAGTAATGCCCTGAATAACATGCACTTAAACGCCTGCCAACAATCTCTTCTGCAGACACTCCAGCACTGAAACTCCTGCCCTGAATCTCCTGCCCTGAAAGTCATGCCCTGAATTACACGCCCTGAAACCCCTGCCCTGAATCTCCTGCCCTGAAACTCATGCCCTGAATCTCATGCCCTAAATCTCCTGCCCTGAATCTCATGCCCTGAATCTCCTGCCCTGAAACTCATGCGCTGAATCTCATGCCCTGAAACTCCTGCCCTGAATCTCAATCCCTGAAACTATAGCCCTGAATCTCATGCCCTGAATCTCCTACCCTGAAACTCATGCGCTGAATCTCATGCCCTGAAACTTCTGCCCTGAATCTCAATCCCTGAAACTATAGCTCTGAATCTCATGCCCTAAATCTCCGACATTGAATCTCCCGCCCTGAATCTCCTGCCCAAAAACTCATGCCCTGAATCTCATGCCCTGAAACTAATGCGCTGAATAACATGCCCCGAAACTCCTGCCCACAATCCCTTCTGCAGAAAGTCCTGCACTGAATCTCCTGCCCTGAATCTCCTGCCCTGAAAGTCATGCCCTGAATTACACGCCCTGAAACCCCTGCCCTGAATCTCCTACCCTGAAACTCATGCCCTGAATCTCATGCCCTGAAACTCCTGTACTGAATGTCATGCCCTGAATCTCATGCCCTGAAACTCCTGCCCTGAATCTCATGCCCTGAAACTCATGCCCTGAAAATCATGCCCTAAAACGCCGGCACTGAATCTACTGCCCTGATCCTCCTGCCCTAAAACTCATCCCCTGAACCACATGCCCTGAAACTCATGCCCTGAATCTCATGCGCTAAAACTCATTCCCTGAATCTCATGCCTTGAAACTCCTGCCCTGAATCTCATGCCCCGAAACTCATGCCCTGAATCTCACACCCTGAAACTCGTGCCCTGAATCTACTGCCTTGAATCACATGCCTTGAAACTCCTGCCCAGAATCTGAAGCCCTGAATCTACAGCCCTGAATCTCATGCCTTGAAAGTAATGCCCTGAATAACATGCACTTAAACTCCTGCCAACAATCTCTTCTGCAGAAGCTCCTGCACTGAAACTCCTGCCCTGAATCTCCTGCCCTGAAAGTCATGCCCTGAATTACAAGCCCTGATACCCCTGCCCTGAATCTCCTGCCCTGAAACTCATGCCCTGAATCTCATGCCCTAAATCTCCTGCCCTGAATCTCAATCCCTGAAGCTATAGCCCAGAATCTCATGCCCTGAATCTGCTGCCCTGAAACTCATGCGCTGAATCTCACGCCCTGAAACTCCTGCCCTGAATCTCAATCCCTTAAACTATAGCCCTGAATCTCATGCACTAAATCTCCGACATTGAATCTCCCGCCCTGAATCTCCTGCCCAAAAACTCATGCCCTGAATCACATGCCCTGAAACTCATGCCCTGAATAACATGCCCTGAAACTCCTGCCCACAATCACTTCTGCAGAAACTCCTGCACTGAAACTCCTGCCCTGAATCTCCTGCCCTGAAACACCTGTACTGAAAGTCATGCCCTGAATCTCATGCCCTGAAACTCCTGCCCTGAATCTCATGCCTTGAAACTAATGCTCTGAATCTTCGGCCCTGAAACTCACGCCATGAATCTCATGCCCTGAATCTCCTGCCCTGAAACTCATGCCCTGAATTTCATGCCCTGAAACTCCTGCACTGAATCTCAAGCCCTGAAACTACAGCCCTGAATCTCATGCCCTAAATCTCCGGCATTGAATCTCCCGCCCTGAATCTCATGCCCTGAAACTCATGCCCTGAATCACATGCCCTGAAACTCATTCCCTGAATCTCATGCCCTGAAACTGCTGCACTGAATGTCATGCCCTGAATCTCATGCCCTAAAACTCCTGCCCTGAATCTCATGCCTTGAAACTAATGCCCTGAATCTCCGGCCCCGAAACTCATGCCCTGAATCTCATACCCTGAAACTCGTGCCCTGAATCTACTGCCCTGAATCACATGCCTTGAAACTCCTGCCCAGAATCTCAAGCCCTGAATACAGCCCTGAATCTCATGCCCTGAAAGTAATGCCCTGAATAAAATGCACTTAAACGCCTGCCAACAATCTCTTCTGCAGAAACTCCAGCACTGAAACTCCTGCCCTGAATCTCCTGCCCTGAAAGTCATGCCCTGAATTACACGCCCTGAAACCCCTGCCCTGAATCTCCTGCCCTGAAACTCATGCCCCTGAATCTCATGCCCTAAATCTCCTGCCCTGAATCTCATGCTCTGAATCTCCTGCCCTGAAACTCATGCGCTGAATCTCATGCCCTGAAACTCCTGCCCTGAATCTCAATCCCTGAAACTATAGCCCTGAATCTCATGCCTGAATCTCCTACCCTGAAACTCATCCGCTGAATCTCATGCCCTGAAACTCCTGCCCTGAATCTCAATCCCTGAAACTATAGCTCTGAATCTCATGCCCTAAATCTCCGACATTGAATCTCCCGCCCTGAATCTCCTGCCCAAAAACTCATGCCCTGAATCACATGCCCTGAAACTCATGCCCTGAATCTGCAGAACTGAATCTCATGCCCTGAATCTCATGCCCTGAATATCAATCCCTGAAACTATAGCCCTGAATCTCATGCCCTGAAACACCAGCCCTGAAACTCCAGCACTGAAACTCCTGTCCTGCATCTCCTGTACTGAATCTCATGCCCCTGAATCTCCTGCCCTAAAACTCCTGCGCAGAATCTCCAGCGCTGAAACTCCTGACCTGAATCTCTTCTGCAGAAACTCCTGCACTGAAACTCATGCCCTCAATCTCATGCCCTCAAACTCCGGCACTGAATCTCCTGTGCTGTATCTCCTGCCCTGAAACTCATTCCCTGAAACACATGGCTCTGAAAGTGCTGCCCTGAATCTCCACCACTGAAACTCATTCCCTGAATCTCACGCCCTGAAACACCTGTACTGAAAGTCATGCCCTGAATCTCATGCCCTGAAACTCCTGCCCTGAATCTCATGCCTTGAAACTAATGCTCTGAATCTTCGGCCCTGAAACTCACGCCATGAATCTCATGCCCTGAATCTCCTGCCCTGAAACTCATGCCCTGAATTTCATGCCCTGAAACTCCTGCACTGAATCTCAAGCCCCTGAAACTACAGCCCTGAATCTCATGCCCTAAATCTCCGGCATTGAATCTCCCGCCCTGAATCTCATGCCCTGAAACTCATGCCCTGAATCACATGCCCTGAAACTCATTCCTGAATCTCATGCCCTGAAACTGCTGTACTGAATGTCATGCCCTGAATCTCATGCCCTAAAAACTCCTGCCCTGAATCTCATGCCTTGAAACTAATGCCCTGAATCTCCGGCCCCGAAACTCATGCCCTGAATCTCATACCCTGAAACTCGTGCCCTGAATCTACTGCCCTGAATCACATGCCTTGAAACTCCTGCCCAGAATCTCAAGCCCTGAAACACCAGCCCTGAATCTCCCTGCCCTGAAAGTCATGCCCTGAATTACACGCCCTGAAACCCCTGCCCTGAATCTCCTGCCCTGAAACTCATGCCCTGAATCTCATGCCCAAAATCTCCTGCCCTGAATCTCATGCCCTGAATCTCCTGCCCTGAAACTCATGCGCTGAATCTCATGCCCTGAAACTCCTGCCCTGAATCTCAATCCCTGAAACTATAGCCCTGAATCTCATGCCCTGAATCTCCTACCCCTGAAACTCATGCTCTGAATCTCATGCCTGAAACTCCTGCCCTGAATCTCAATCCCTGAAACTATAGCTCTGAATCTCATGCCCTAAATCTCCGACATTGAATCTCCCGCCCTGAATCTCCTGCCCAAAAACTCATGCCCTGAATCTCATGCCCTGAAACTAATGCGCTGAATAACATGCCCTGAAACTCCTGCCACAATCACTTCTGCAGAAACTCCTGCACTGAAATTCCTGCCCTGAATCACCTGCCCTGAAAGTCATGCCCTGCATTACACGCCCTGAAACCCCTGCCCTGAATCTCCAGCCCTGAAACTCATGCCCTGAACCACATGCCCTGAAACTCATGCCCTGAATCTCATGCGCTGAAACTACTGTACTGAAAGTCATGCCCTGAATCTCATGCCCTGAAACTCCTGCCCTGAATCTCATGCCTTGAAACTAATGTCCTGAATCTCCGGCCCTGAAACTCATGCCCTGAATCTAATACCCTGAAACTCCTGCCCTGAATCTCATGCCCTGAAACTCATGCCCTGAATCTCATGCCATGAAACTCCTGCCCTGATTCTCATGCCCTGAAACTCATGCCTGAATCTCATGCCCCTGAAACTCCTGCCCAGAATCTCCTGCCCTGAAACTCATTCCCTAAATCTCATGCCCTGAAACACAGCCCTGAATCTCATGCCCTGAAACTCCTGCCCTGAATCTACTGCCCTGAAACTCATGCCCTGAACCACATGCCCTGAAACTCATGCCCTGAATCTCATGCCCTGAATCTCATGCCTTGAAAGTAATGCCCTGAATCTCCGGCCTGAAACTCATGCCCTGAATTTCATGCCTTTGATATCATGCCCTCAATCTCATGCCATGAAGCTCCTGCCCTGAATCTCCTGCCCTGAAACTCATGCCCTGAATCTCATGCCCTGAAACTCCTGCCCTGAATTTCCTGCCCTGAAACTCATGCCCTGGAATCTCATGCCCTGAAACTCCTGCACTGAATCTACTGCCCTGAATCACATGCCTTGAAACTCCTGCCCAGAATCTCAAGCCCTGAAACACCAGCCCTGAATCTCCTGCCCTGAAAGTCATGCCCTGAATTACACGCCCTGAAACCCCTGCCCTGAATCTCCTGCCCTGAAACTCATACCCTGAATCTCATGCCCTAAATCTCCTGCCCTGAATCTCATGCCCTGAATCTCCTGCCCTGAAACTCATGCGCTGAATCTCATGCCCTGAAACTCTGCCCTGAATCTCAATCCCTGAAACTATAGCCCTGAATCTCATGCCTGAATCTCCTACCCTGAAACTCATGCGCTGAATCTCATGCCCTGAAACTCCTGCCCTGAATCTCAATCCCTGAAACTATAGCTCTGAATCTCATGCCCTAAATCTCCGACATTGAATCTCCCGCCCTGAATCTCCTGCCCAAAAACTCATGCCCTGAATCTCATGCCCTGAAACTAATGCGCTGAATAACATGCCCTGAAACTCCTGCCCACAATCCCTTCTGCAGAAAGTCCTGCACTGAATCTCCTGCCCTGAATCTCCTGCCCTGAAAGTCATGCCCTGAATTACACGCCCTGAAACCCCTGCCCTGAATCTCCTGCCCTGAAACTCATGCCCTGAATCTCATGCCCTGAAACTCCTGTACTGATGTCATGCCCTGAATCTCATGCCCTGAAACTCCTGCCCTGAATCTCATGCCCTGAAACTCATGCCCTGAAAATCATGCCCTAAAACGACGGCACTGAATCTACTGCCCTGATCCTCCTGCCCTAAAACTCATCCCTGAACCACATGCCCTGAAACTCATGCCCTGAATCTCATGCGCTAAAACTCATTCCCTGAATCTCATGCCTTGAAACTGCTGTACTGAATGTCATACCCTGAATCTCATGCCCTAAAACTCCTGCCCTGAATCTCATGCCCCGAAACTCATGCCCTGAATCTCACACCCTGAAACTCGTGCCCTGAATCTACTGCCTTGAATCACATGCCTTGAAACTCCTGCCCAGAATCTGAAGCCCTGAATCTACAGCCCTGAATCTCATGCCTTGAAAGTAATGCCCTGAATAACATGCACTTAAACTCCTGCCAACAATCTCTTCTGCAGAAACTCCTGCACTGAAACTCCTGCCCTGAATCTCCTGCCCTGAAAGTCATGCCCTGAATTACAAGCCCTGAAACCCCTGCCCTGAATCTCCTGCCCTGAAACTCATGCCCTGAATCTCATGCCCTAAATCTCCTGCCCTGAATCTCAATCCCTGAAGCTATAGCCCAGAATCTCATGCCCTGAATCTGCTGCCCTGAAACTCATGCGCTGAATCTCACGCCCTGAAACTCCTGCCCTGAATCTCAATCCCTTAAACTATAGCCCTGAATCTCATGCCCTAAATCTCCGACATTGAATCTCCCGCCCTGAATCTCCTGCCCAAAAACTCATGCCCTGAATCACATGCCCTGAAACTCCTGCCCACAATCACTTCTGCAGAAACTCCTGCACTGAAACTCCTGCCCTGAATCACCTGCCCTGAAAGTCATGCCCTGCATTACACGCCCTGAAACCCCTGTCCTGAATCTCCAGCCCTGAAACTCATGCCCTGAACCACATGCCCTGAAACTCATGCCCTGAATCTCATGCGCTGAAACTACTGTACTGAAAGTCATGCCCTGAATCTCATGCCCTGAAACTCCTGCCCTGAATCTCATGCCTTGAAACTAATGTCCTGAATCTCCGGCCCTGAAACTCATACCCTGAATCTAATACCCTGAAACTCCTGCCCTGAATCTCATGCCCTGAAACTCATGCCCTGAATCTCATGCCATGAAACTCCTGCCCTGATTCTCATGCCCTGAAACTCATGCCCTGAATCTCATGCCCTGAAACTCCTGCCCAGAATCTCCTGCCCTGAAACTCATGCCCTAAATCTCATGCCCTGAAACACCAGCCCTGAATCTCATGCCCTGAAACTCCTGCCCTGAATCTACTGCCCTGAAACTCATGCCCTGAACCACATGCCCTGAAACTCATGCCCTGAATCTCATGCCCTGAATCTCATGCCTTGAAAGTAATGCCCTGAATCTCCGGCCCTGAAACTCATGCCCTGAATTTCATGCCTTTGATATCATGCCCTCAATCTCATGCCATGAAGCTCCTGCCCTGAATCTCCTGCCCTGAAACTCATGCCCTGAATCTCATGCCCTGAAACTCCTGCCCTGAATTTCCTGCCCTGAAACTCATGCCCTGAATCTCATGCCCTGAAACTCCTGCCCTGAATCTCATACCCGGAAACACCAGCCCTGAAACTCCAGCACTGAAACTCCTGTCCTGAATCTCCTGCACTGAATCTCATGCCCTGAATCTCATACATTGAAAGTAATGCCCTGAATCTCCTGCCCTAAAACTCCTGCGCAGAATCTCCAGCCCTGAAACCACAGCGCTGAATCTCATGCCCTGACATTCCTGACCTGAATCTCTTCAGCAGAAACTCCAGCCCTGAAACTCCTGCCCAGAAACTGCTGCCCTGAAACTCATGTCCTGAATCTCATGCCCTGAAAATCAAGCCCTGAATCTCCTGCCCTGAACCTCCTGACCTGAATCTCATGCCCTGAAACACCTGTACTGAAAGTCATGCCCTGAATCTCATGCCCTGAAACTCCTGCCCTGAATCTCATGCCTTGAAACTAATGCTCTGAATCTCCGGCCCTGAAACTCATGCCCTGAATCGCCTGCCCTGAAACTCATGCCCTGAATCTCATGCCCTGAAATTCCTGCCCTGAATCTCAAGCCCTGAAACTACAGCCCTGAATCTCATGCCCTAAATTTCCGGCATTGAATCTCCCGCCCTGAATCTCCCGCCCTAAAACTCATGCCCTGCATCACATGCCCTGAAACTCATTCCCTGAATCTCATGCCCTGAAACTCCTGTACTGAATGTCATGCCCTGAATCTCATGCTCTAAAACTTCTGCCCTGAATCTCATGCCTTGAAACTAATGCCTTGAATCTCCGGCCCCGAAACTCATGCCCTGAATCTCATACCCTGAAACTCGTGCCCTGAATCTAATGCCCTGAATCTCATGCTCTGAATATCAATCCCTGAAACTATAGCCTTGAATCTCATGCCCTAAATCTCCGACATTGAATCTCCCGCCCTGAATCTCCTGCGCAAAAACTCATGCCCTGAATCACATGCCCTGAAACTCATGCCCTGAATCTACAGACCTGAATCTCATGCACTGAAACTAATGCGCTGAATAACATGCCCTGAAACTCCTGCCCACAATCCCTTCTGCAGAAACTCCTGCACTGAAACTCCTGCCCTGAATCTCCTGCCCTGAAAGTCATGCCTTGAATTACACGCCCTGAAAGACCTGCCCTGAATCTCCAGCCCTGAAACTCATGCTCTGAATCTCAGGCCCTAAAACTCCCGCCCTGAATCTCCATCCCGAAAACTCATGCCCTGAATCACATGCCCTGAAGCTCATGCCCTGAATCTTATGCCCTGAAACTCCTGTGCTGAATTTTATGCCCTGAACCTCATGCCCTGAAACTCCTGCCCTGAATCTCATGCCCTGAAACTCATGCCCTGAAAATCATGCACTAAAACTCCGACACTGAATCTCCTGACCTGAATCTCCTGCCCTAAAACTCATGCCCTGAACCACATGCCCTGAAACTCATGCCCTGAATGTCATGCCCTGAAACTCCTGTACTGAAAGTCATGCCCTGAATCTCATGCCATGAATCTCATGCCTTGAAAGTAAAGCCCTGAATCTCCGGCCCTGAAACTCATGCCCTGAATTTCATGCCTTTGATATCATGCCCTCAATCTCATGCCCTGAACCTCCTGCCCTGAATCTCCTGCCCTGAAATTCATGCCCTGAATTTCATGCCCTGAAACTCCTGCCCTGAATTTCCTGCCCTGAAACTCATGCCCTGAATCTCATGCCCTGAAATTCCTGCCCAGAATCTCCTGCCCTGAAACTCATGCCCTGAATCTCATGCCCTGAAACACCAGCCCTGAAACTCCAGCACTGAAACTCCTGTCCTGCATCTCCTGCACTGAATCTCATGCCCTGAATCTCCTGCCCTAAAACTCCTGCGCAGAAACTCCTGCACTGAAACTCCTGCCCTGAATCTCCTGCCCTGAAACTCATGCCTTCAATCTCATGCCGTCAAACTCCGGCACTGAATCTCCTGTGCTGTATCTCCTGCCCTGAAACTCATTCCCTGAAACACATGCTCTGAAAGTGCTGCCCTGAATCTCCACCCCTGAAACTCATGCCCTGAATCTCACGCCCTGAAACACCTGTACTGAAAGTCATGCCCTGAATCTCATGCCCTGAAACTCCTGCCCTGAATTTCCTGCCCTGAAACTCATGCCCTGAATCACATGCCCTGAAACTCCTGCCCAGAATCTCATGCCCAGAAACTCATGTCCTGCATCTCATACCCGGAAACACCAGCCCTGAAACTCCAGCACTGAAACTCCTGTCCTGAATCTCCTGCACTGAATCTCATGCCCTGAATCTCATGCCTTGAAAGTAATGCCCTGAATCTCCTGCCCTAAAACTCCTGCGCAGAATCCCCAGCCCTGAAACCACAGCGCTGAATCTCATGCCCTGACATTCCTGACCTGAATCTCTTCTGCAGAAACTCCAGCCCTGAATCTCATGCCTTGAAACACCTGTACTAAAAGTCATGCCCTGAATCTCATGCCCTGAATCTCATGCCTTGAAACTAATGCTCTGAAACTCATGCCATGATTCGCCTGCCCTGAAACTCATGCCCTGAATCTCATGCCCTGAAATTCCTGCCCAGAATCTCCTGCCCTGAAACTCATGCCCTGAATCTCATGCCCTGAAACAACAGCCCTGAAACTCCTGCCCTGAATCTCATGCCTTGAAACTAATGCTCTGAATCTCCGGCCCTGAAACTCATGCCCTGAATTTCATGCCCTGAAACTCCTGCACTGAATCTCAAGCCCTGAAACTACAGCCCTGAATCTCATGCCCTAAATCTCCGGCATTGAATCTCCCGCCCTGAATCTCATGCCCTGAAACGCATGCCCTGAATCACATGCCCTGAAACTCATTCCCTGAATCTCATGCCCTGAAACTGCTGTACTGAATGTCATGCCCTGAATCTCATGCCCTAAAACTCCTGCCCTGAATCTCATGCCTTGAAACTAATGCCCTGAATCTCCGGCCCCGAAACTCATGCCCTGAATCTCATACCCTGAAACTCGTGCCCTGAATCTACTGCCCTGAATCACATGCCTTGAAACTCCTCCCCAGAATCTCAAGCCCTGAATCTACAACCCTGAATCTCATGCCCTGAATAACATGCACTTAAACGCCTGCCAACAATCACTTCTGCAGAAACTCCAGCACTGAAACTCCTGCCCTGAATCTCCTGCCCTGAAAGTCATGCCCTGAATTACACGCCCTGAAACCCCTGCCCTGAATCTCCTGCCCTGAAACTCATGCCCTGAATCTCATGCCCTAAATCTCCTGCCCTGCATCTCATGCCCTGAATCTCCTGCCCTGAAACTCATGCGCTGAATCTCATGCCCTGAAACTCCTGCCCTGAATCTCAATCCCTGAAACTATAGCCCTGAATCTCATGCCCTGAATCTCCTGCCCTGAAACTCATGCGCTGAATCTCATGCCCTGAAACTCCTGCCCTGAATCTCAATCCCTGAAACTATAGCTCTGAATCTCATGCCCTAAATCTCCGACATTGAATCTCCCGCCCTGAATCTCCTGCCCAAAAACTCATGCCCTGAATCACATGCCCTGAAACTCATGCCCTGAATCTACAGACCTGAATCTCATGCCCTGAAACTAATCCGCTGAATAACATGCCCTGAAACTCCTGCCCACAATCCCTTCTGCAGAAAGTCCTGCACTGAAACTCCTGCCCTGAATCTCCTGCCCTGAAAGTCATGCCCTGAATTACACGCCCTGAAACCCCTGCCCTGAATCTCCTGCCCTGAAACTCATGCCCTGAATCTCATGCCCTGAAACTCCTGTACTGAATGTCATGCCCTGAATCTCATGCCCTGAAACTCCTGCCCTGAATCTCATGCCCTGAAACTCATGCCCTGAAAATCATGCCCTAAAACGCCGGCTCTGAATCTACTGCCCTGATCCTCCTGCCCTAAAACTCATCCCCTGAAGCACATGCCCTGAAACTCATGCCCTGAATCTCATGCGCTAAAACTCATTCCCTGAATCTCATGCCTTGAAACTGCTGTACTGAATGTCATACCCTGAATCTCATGCCCTAAAACTCCTGCCCTGAATCTCATGCCTTGAAACTAATGCCCTGAATCTCAGGCCCCGAAACTCATGCCCTGAATCTCACACCCTGAAACTCGTGCCCTGAATCTACTGCCCTGAATCACATGCCTTGAAAATCCTGCCCAGAATCTGAAGCCCTGAATCTACAGCCCTGAATCTCATGCCCTGAAGGTAATGCCCTGAATAACATGCACTTAAACTCCTGCCAACAATCTCTTCTGCAGAATCTACTGCCCTGAAACTCATGCCCTGAACCACATGCCCTGAAACTCATGCCCTGAATCTCATGCCCTGAATCTCATGCCTTGAAAGTAATGCCCTGAATCTCCGGCCCTGAAACTCATGCCCTGAATTTCATGCCTTTGATATCATGCCCTCAATCTCATGCCATGAAGCTCCTGCCCTGAATCTCCTGCCCTGAAACTCATGCCCTGAATCTCATGCCCTGAAACTCCTGCCCTGAATTTCCTGCCCTGAAACTCATGCCCTGAATCTCATGCCCTGAAACTCCTGCCCTGAATCTCATACCCGGAAACACCAGCCCTGAAACTCCAGCACTGAAACTCCTGTCCTGAATCTCCTGCACTGAATCTCATGCCCTGAATCTCATACATTGAAAGTAATGCCCTGGATCTCCTGCCCTAAAACTCCTGCGCAGAATCCCCAGCCCTGAAACCACAGCGCTGAATCTCATGCCCTGACATTCCTGACCTGAATCTCTTCTGCAGAAACTCCAGCCCTGAAACTCCTGCCCAGAAACTGCTGCCCTGAAACTCATGTCCTGAATCTCATGCCCTGAAACACAAGCCCTGAATCTCCTGCCCTGAACCTCCTGACCTGAATCTCATGCCCTGAAACACCCGTACTGAAAGTCATGCCCTGAATCTCATGCCCTGAAACTCCTGCCCTGAATCTCATGCCTTGAAACTAATGCTCTGAATCTCCGGCCCTGAAACTCATGCCCTGAATCGCCTGCCCTGAAACTCATGCCCTGAATCTCATGCCCTGAAACTCCTGCCCTGAATCTCAAGCCCTGAAACTACTGCCCTGAATCTCATGCCCTAAATTTCCGGCATTCAATCTCCCGCCCTGAATCTCCCGCCCTAAAACTCATGCCCTGCATCACATGCCCTGAAACTCATTCCCTGAATCTCATGCCCTGAAACTCCTGTACTGAATGTCATGCCCTGAATCTCATGCCCTAAAACTTCTGCCCTGAATCTCATGCCTTGAAACTAATGCCTTGAATCTCCGGCCCCGAAACTCATGCCCTGAATCTCATACCCTGAAACTCGTGCCCTGAATCTACTGCCCTGAAACTCATGCCCTGAATCACATGCCTTGAAACTCCTACCCAGAATCTCAAGCCCTGAATCTCATGCCCTGAAAGTAATGCCCTGAATAACATGCACTTAAACTCCTGCGAACAATCTCTTCTGCAGAAACTCCTGCACTGAAAGGCCTGCCCTGAATCTCCTGCCCTGAAAGTCATCCCCTGAATTACAAGCCCTGAAACCCCTGCCCTGAATCTCCTGCCCTGAAACTCATGCCCTAAATCTCATGCCCTAAATCTCCTGCCCTGAATCTCATGCCCTGAATCTCCTGCCCTGAAACTCATGCCCTGAATCTCATGCCCTGAAACACCTGCCCTGAATATCAATCCCTGAAACTATAGCCTTGAATCTCATGCCCTAAATCTCCGACATTGAATCTCCCGCCCTGAATCTCCTGCCCAAAAACTCATGCCCTGAATCACATGCCCTGAAACTAATGCGCTGAATAACATGCCCTGAAACTCCTGCCCACAATCCCTTCTGCAGAAACTCCTGCACTGAAACTCCTGCCCTGAATCTCCTGCCCTGAAAGTCATGCCTTGAATTACACGCCCTGAAAGACCTGCCCTGAATCTCCAGCCCTGAAACTCATGCTCTGAAGCTCAGGCCCTAAAACTCCCGCCCTGAATCTCCATCCCGAAAACTCATGCCCTGAATCACATGCCCTGAAGCTCATGCCCTGAATCTCATGCCCTGAAACTCCTGTGCTGAATGTCATGCCCTGAACCTCATGCCCTGAAACTTCCTGCCCTGAATATCATGCCCTGAAACTCATGCCCTGAAAATCATGCACTTAAACTCCGGCACTGAATCTACTGCCCTGAACCTCCTGCCCTAAAACTCATGCCCTGAACCATATGCCCTGAAACTCATGCCCTGAATCTCATGCCTTGAAACTAATGCCCTGAATCTCCGGCCCTGAAACTCATGCCCTGAATCTAATACCCTGAAATTCCTGCCCTGAATCTCATGCCCTGAAACTCATGCCCTGAATCTCATGCCATGAAACTCCTGCCCTGAATCTCCTGCCCTGAAACTCATGCCCTGAATCTCATGCCCTGAAACACCAGCCCTGAATCTCATGCCCTGAAACTCCTGCCCTGAATCTACTGCCCTGAAACTTTTCCCTGGATCTCATGCCCTGAAACTCCTGACCTGAATCTCCTGCCCTAAAACTCATGCCCTGAACCACATGCCCTGAAACTCATGCCCTGAATGTCATGCCCTGAAACTCCTGTACTGAAAGTCATGCCCTGAATCTCATGCCATGAATCTCATGCCTTGAAAGTAAAGCCCTGCATCTCCGGCCCTGAAACTCATTCCCTGAATTTCATGACTTTGATATCATGCCCTCAATCTCATGCCCTGAACGTCCTGCCCTGAATCTCCTGCCCTGAAACTCATGCCCTGAATTTCATGCCCTGAAACTCCTGCCCTGAATTTCCTGCCCTGAAACTCATGCCCTGAATCTCATGCCCTGAAACTCCTGCCCAGAACCTCCTGCCCTGAAACTCATGCCCTGAATCTCATGCCCTGAAACACCAGCCCTGAAACTCCAGCACTGAAACTCCTGTCCTGCATCTCCTGCACTGAATCTCATGCCCTTAATCTCCTGCCCTAAAACTCCTGCGCAGAATCTCCAGCGCTGAAACTCCTGACCTGAATCTCTTCTGCAGAAACTCCTGCACTGAAACTCCTGCCCTGAATCTCCTGCCCTGAAACTCATGCCTTCAATCTCATGCCGTCAAACTCCGGCACTGAATCTCCTGTGCTGTATCTCCTGCCCTGAAACTCATTCCCTGAAACACATGCTCTGAAAGTGCTGCCCTGAATCTCCACCCCTGAAACTCATGCCCTGAATCTCACGCCCTGAAACACCTGTACTGAAAGTCATGCCCTGAATCTCATGCCCTGAAACTCCTGCCCTGAATTTCCTGCCCTGAAACTCATGCCCTGAATCACATGCCCTGAAACTCCTGCCCAGAATCTCATGCCCTGAAACTCATGCCCTGCATCTCATACCCGGAAACACCAGCCCTGAAACTCCAGCACTGAAACTCCTGTCCTGAATCTCCTGCACTGAATCTCATGCCCTGAATACTCATGCCTTGAAAGTAATGCCCTGAATCTCCTGCCCTAAAACTCCTGCGCAGAATCCCCAGCCCTGAAACCACAGCGCTGAATCTCATGCCCTGACATTCCTGACCTGAATCTCTTCTGCAGAAACTCCAGCCCTGAATCTCATGCCCTGAAACACCTGTACTGAAAGTCATGCCCTGAATCTCATGCCCTGAAACTCCTGCCCTGAATCTCATGCCTTGAAACTAATGCTCTGAATCTCCGGCCCTGAAACTCATGCCATGATTCGCCTGCCCTGAAACTCATGCCCTGAATCCCATGCCCTGAAACTCCTGCCCTGAATCTCAAGCCCTGAAACTACAGCCCTGAATCTCATGCCCTAAATTTCCGGCATTGAATCTCACGCCCTGAATCTCCCGCCCTAAAACTCATGCCCTGCATCACATGCCCTGAAACTCATTCCCTGAATCTCATGCCCTGAAACTCCTGTACTGAATGTCATGCCCTGAATCTCATGCCCTAAAACTTCTGCCCTGAATCTCATGCCTTGAAACTAATGCCTTGAATCTCCGGCCCCGAAACTCATGCCCTGAATCTCATACCCTGAAACTCGTGCCCTGAATCTACTGCCCTGAAACTCATGCCCTGAATCACATGCCTTGAAACTCCTGCCCAGAATCTCAAGCCCTGAATCTCATGCCCTGAAAGTAATGCCCTGAATAACATGCACTTAAACTCCTGCGAACAATCTCTTCTGCAGAAACTCCTGCACTGAAACGCCTGCCCTGAATCCCCTGCCCTGAAAGTCATCCCCTGAATTACAAGCCCTGAAACCCCTGCCCTGAATCTCCAGCCCTGAAACTCATGCCCTAAATCTCATGCCCTAAATCTCCTGCCCTGAATCTCATGCCCTGAATCTCCTGCCCTGAAAGTCATCCCCTGAATTACAAGCCCTGAAACCCCTGTCCTGAATCTCCCGCCCTGAAACTCATGCCCTAAATCTCATGCCCTAAATCTCCTGCCCTGAATCTCATGCCCTGAATCTCCTGCCCTGAAACTCATGCCCAAAAACTCATGCCCTGAATCACATGCCCTGAAACTCATGCCCTGAATCTACAGACCTGAATCTCATGCACTGAAACTAATGCGCTGAATAACATGCCCTGAAACTCCTGCCCACAATCCCTTTTGCAGAAACTCCTGCACTGAAACTCCTGCCCTGAATCTCCTGCCCTGAAAGTCATGCCCTGAATCACATGCCCTGAAACTCATGCCCTGAATCTACAGACCTGAATCTCATGCACTGAAACTAATGCGCTGAATAACATGCCCTGAAACTCCTGCCCACAATCCCTTCTGCAGAAACTCCTGCACTGAAACTCCTGCCCTGAATCTCCTGCCCTGAAAGTCATGCCTTGAATTACACGCCCTGAAAGACCTGCCCTGAATCTCCAGCCCTGAAACTCATGCTCTGAAGCTCAGGCCCTAAAACTCCCGCCCTGAATCTCCATCTCGAAAACTCATGCCCTGAATCACATGCCCTGAAGCTCATGCCCTGAATCTCATGCCCTGAAACTCCTGTGCTGAATGTCATGCCCTGAACCTCATGCCCTGAAACTTCCTGCCCTGAATATCATGCCCTGAAACTCATGCCCTGAAAATCATGCACTAAAACTCCGGCACTGAATCTACTGCCCTGAACCTCCTGCCCTAAAACTCATGCCCTGAACCACATGCCCTGAAACTCATGCCCTGAATCTCATGCCTTGAAACTAATGCCCTGAATCTCCGGCCCTGAAACTCATGCCCTGAATCTAATACCCTGAAATTCCTGCCCTGAATCTCACGCCCTGAAACTCATGCCCTGAATCTCATGCCATGAAACTCCTGCCCTGAATCTCCTGCCCTGAAACTCTTGCCCTGAATCTCATGCCCTGAAACACCAGCCCTGAATCTCATGCCCTGAAACTCCTGCCCTGAATCTACTGCCCTGAAACTTTTCCCTGGATCTCATGCCCTGAAACTCCTGACCTGAATCTCCTGCCCTAAAACACATGCCCTGAACGACATGCCCTGAAACTCATGCCCTGAATGTCATGCCCTGAAACTCCTGTACTGAAAGTCATGCCCTGAATCTCATGCCATGAATCTCATGCCTTGAAAGTAAAGCCCTGAATCTCCGGCCCTGAAACTCATGCCCTGAATTTCATGCCTTTGATATCATGCCCTCAATCTCATGCCCTGAACCTCCTGCCCTGAATCTCCTGCCTGAAACTCATGCCCTGAATTTCATGCCCTGAAACTCCTGCCCTGAATTTCCTGCCCTGAAACTCATGCCCTGAATCTCATGCCCTGAAACTCCTGCCCAGAATCTCCTGCCCTGAAACTCATGCCCTGAATCTCATGCCCTGAAACACCAGCCCTGAAACTCCAGCACTGAAACTCCTGTCCTGCATCTCCTGCACTGAATCTCATGCCCTGAATCTCCTGCCCTAAAACTCCTGCGCAGAATCTCCAGCGCTGAAACTCCTGACCTGAATCTCTTCTGCAGAAACTCCTGCACTGAAACTCCTGCCCTGAATCTCCTGCCCTGAAACTCATGCCTTCAATCTCATGCCTTGAAACTAATGCTCTGAATCTCCGGCCCTGAAACTCATTCCCTGAAACACATGCTCTGAAAGTGCTGCCCTGAATCTCCACCCCTGAAACTCATGCCCTGAATCTCACGCCCTGAAACATCTGTACTGAAAGTCATGCCCTGAATCTCATGCCCTGAAACTCCTGCCCTGAATCTCATGCCTTGAAACTAATGCCCTGAATCTCCGGCCCCGAAACTCATGCCCTGAATCTCATACCCTGAAACTCGTGCCCAGAATCTACTGCCCTGAATCACATGCCTTGAAACTCCTGCCCAGAATCTCATGCCCAGAAACTCATGCCCTGCATCTCATACCCGGAAACACCAGCCCTGAAACTCCAGCACTGAAACTCCTGTCCTGAATCTCCTGCACTGAATCTCATGCCCTGAATCTCATGCCTTGAAAGTAATGCCCTGAATCTCCTGCCCTAAAACTCCTGCGCAGAATCCCCAGCCCTGAAACCACAGCGCTGAATCTCATGCCCTGACATTCCTGACCTGAATCTCTTCTGCAGAAACTCCAGCCCTGAATCTCATGCCCTGAAACACCTGTACTAAAAGTCATGCCCTGAATCTCATGCCCTGAATCTCATGCCTTGAAACTAATGCTCTGAAACTCATGCCATGATTCGCCTGCCCTGAAACTCATGCCCTGAATCTCATGCCCTGAAATTCCTGCCCAGAATCTCCTGCCCTGAAACTCATGCCCTGAATCTCATGCCCTGAAACACCAGCCCTGAAACTCCAGCACTGAAACTCCTGTCCTGCATCTCCTGCACTGAATCTCATGCCCTGAATCTCCTGCCCTAAAACTCCTGCGCAGAATCTCCAGCGCTGAAACTCCTGACCTGAATCTCTTCTGCAGAAACTCCTGCACTGAAACTCCTGCCCTGAATCTCCTGCCCTGAAACTCATGCCTTCAATCTCATGCCGTCAAACTCCGGCACTGAATCTCCTGTGCTGTATCTCCTGCCCTGAAACTCATTCCCTGAAACACATGCTCTGAAAGTGCTGCCCTGAATCTCCACCCCTGAAACTCATGCCCTGAATCTCACGCCCTGAAACTCCTGTACTGAAAGTCATGCCCTGAATCTCATGCCCTGAAACTCCTGCCCTGAATCTCATGCCTTGAAACTAATGCTCTGAATCTCCGGCCCTGAAACTCATGCCCTGAATTTCATGCCCTGAAACTCCTGCACTGAATCTCAAGCCCTGAAACTACAGCCCTGAATCTCATGCCCTAAATCTCCGGCATTGAATCTCCCGCCCTGAATCTCATGCCCTGAAACGCATGCCCTGAATCACATGCCCTGAAACTCATTCCCTGAATCTCATGCCCTGAAACTGCTGTACTGAATGTCATGCCCTGAATCTCATGCCCTAAAACTCCTGCCCTGAATCTCATGCCTTGAAACTAATGCCCTGAATCTCCGGCCCCGAAACTCATGCCCTGAATCTCATACCCTGAAACTCGTGCCCTGAATCTACTGCCCTGAATCACATGCCTTGAAACTCCTCCCCAGAATCTCAAGCCCTGAATCTACAGCCCTGAATCTCATGCCCTGAAAGTAATGCCCTGAATAACATGCACTTAAACGCCTGCCAACAATCTCTTCTGCAGAAACTCCAGCACTGAAACTCCTGCCCTGAATCTCCTGCCCTGAAAGTCATGCCCTGAATTACACGCCCTGAAACCCCTGCCCTGAATCTCCTGCCCTGAAACTCATGCCCTGAATCTCATGCCCTAAATCTCCTGCCCTGCATCTCATGCCCTGAATCTCCTGCCCTGAAACTCATGCGCTGAATCTCATGCCCTGAAACTCCTGCCCTGAATCTCAATCCCTGAAACTATAGCCCTGAATCTCATGCCCTGAATCTCCTGCCCTGAAACTCATGCGCTGAATCTCATGCCCTGAAACTCCTGCCCTGAATCTCAATCCTGAAACTATAGCTCTGAATCTCATGCCCTAAATCTCCGACATTGAATCTCCCGCCCTGAATCTCCTGCCCAAAAACTCATGCCCTGAATCACATGCCCTGAAACTCATGCCCTGAATCTACAGACCTGAATCTCATGCCCTGAAACTAATCCGCTGAATAACATGCCCTGAAACTCCTGCCCACAATCCCTTCTGCAGAAAGTCCTGCACTGAAACTCCTGCCCTGAATCTCCTGCCCTGAAAGTCATGCCCTGAATTACACGCCCTGAAACCCCTGCCCTGAATCTCCTGCCCTGAAACTAATGCCCTGAATCTCATGCCCTGAAACTCCTGTACTGAATGTCATGCCCTGAATCTCATGCCCTGAAACTCCTGCCCTGAATCTCATGCCCTGAAACTCATGCCCTGAAAATCATGCCCTAAAACGCCGGCACTGAATCTACTGCCCTGATCCTCCTGCCCTAAAACTCATCCCCTGAACCACATGCCCTGAAACTCATGCCCTGAATCTCATGCGCTAAAACTCATTCCCTGAATCTCATGCCTTGAAACTGCTGTACTGAATGTCATACCCTGAATCTCATGCCCTAAAACTCCTGCCCTGAATCTCATGCCTTGAAACTAATGCCCTGAATCTCAGGCCCCGAAACTCATGCCCTGAATCTCACACCCTGAAACTCGTGCCCTGAATCTACTGCCCTGAATCTCATGCCTTGAAACTCCTGCCCAGAATCTGAAGCCCTGAATCTACAGCCCTGAATCTCATGCCCTGAAAGTAATGCCCTGAATAACATGCACTTAAACTCCTGCCAACAATCTCTTCTGCAGAATCTACTGCCCTGAAACTCATGCCCTGAACCACATGCCCTGAAACTCATGCCCTGAATCTCATGCCCTGAATCTCATGCCTTGAAAGTAATGCCCTGAATCTCCGGCCCTGAAACTCATGCCCTGAATTTCATGCCTTTGATATCATGCCCTCAATCTCATGCCATGAAGCTCCTGCCCTGAATCTCCTGCCCTGAAACTCATGCCCTGAATCTCATGCCCTGAAACTCCTGCCCTGAATTTCCTGCCCTGAAACTCATGCCCTGAATCTCATGCCCTGAAACTCCTGCCCTGAATCTCATACCCGGAAACACCAGCCCTGAAACTCCAGCACTGAATCTCATGCCCTGAAACTCCTGCCCTGAATCTCAATCCCTGAAACTATAGCCCTGAATCTCATGCCCTGAATCTCCTGCCCTGAAACTCATGCGCTGAATCTCATGCCCTGAAACTCCTGCCCTGAATCTCAATCCCTGAAACTATAGCTCTGAATCTCATGCCCTAAATCTCCGACATTGAATCTCCCGCCCTGAATCTCCTGCCCAAAAACTCATGCCCTGAATCACATGCCCTGAAACTCATGCCCTGAATCTACAGACCTGAATCTCATGCCCTGAAACTAATCCGCTGAATAACATGCCCTGAAACTCCTGCCCACAATCCCTTCTGCAGAAAGTCCTGCACTGAAACTCCTGCCCTGAATCTCCTGCCCTGAAAGTCATGCCCTGAATTACACGCCCTGAAACCCCTGCCCTGAATCTCCTGCCCTGAAACTAATGCCCTGAATCTCATGCCCTGAAACTCCTGTACTGAATGTCATGCCCTGAATCTCATGCCCTGAAACTCCTGCCCTGAATCTCATGCCCTGAAACTCATGCCCTGAAAATCATGCCCTAAAACGCCGGCACTGAATCTACTGCCCTGATCCTCCTGCCCTAAAACTCATCCCCTGAACCACATGCCCTGAAACTCATGCCCTGAATCTCATCCGCTGAAACTACTGTACTGAAAGTCATGCCCTGAATCTCATGCCCTGAAACTCCTGCCCTGAATCTCATGCCTTGAAACTAATGCCCTGAATCTCAGGCCCCGAAACTCATGCCCTGAATCTCACACCCTGAAACTCGTGCCCTGAATCTACTGCCCTGAATCTCATGCCTTGAAACTCCTGCCCAGAATCTGAAGCCCTGAATCTACAGCCCTGAATCTCATGCCCTGAAAGTAATGCCCTGAATAACATGCACTTAAACTCCTGCCAAAAATTTCTTCTGCAGAATCTACTGCCCTGAAACTCATGCCCTGAACCACATGCCCTGAAACTCATGCCCTGAATCTCATGCCCTGAATCTCATGCCCTGAAAGTAATGCCCTGAATCTCCGGCCCTGAAACTCATGCCCTGAATTTCATGCCTTTGATATCATGCCCTCAATCTCATGCCATGAAGCTCCTGCCCTGAATCTCCTGCCCTGAAACTCATGCCCTGAATCTCATGCCCTGAAACTCCTGCCCTGAATTTCCTGCCCTGAAACTCATGCCCTGAATCTCATGCCCTGAAACTCCTGCCCTGAATCTCATACCCGGAAACACCAGCCCTGAAACTCCAGCACTGAAACTCCTGTCCTGAATCTCCTGCACTGAATCTCATGCCCTGAATCTCATACATTGAAAGTAATGCCCTGAATCTCCTGCCTAAAACTCCTGCGCAGAATCTCCAGCCCTGAAACCACAGCGCTGAATCTCATGCCCTG
The DNA here is from genome assembly GCF_030028105.1 of Mobula birostris. NCBI lineage: Eukaryota > Metazoa > Chordata > Chondrichthyes > Myliobatiformes > Myliobatidae > Mobula > Mobula birostris. The sequence goes on from NW_027274590.1 coordinate 68,368, forward strand.
ACATTCCTGACCTGAATCTCTTCTGCAGAAACTCCAGCCCTGAAACTCCTGCCAGAAACTGCTGCCCTGAAACTCATGTCCTGAATCTCATGCCATGAAACTCCTGTACTGAATGTCATGCCCTGAATCTCATGCCCTAAAACTTCTGCCCTGAATCTCATGCCTTGAAACTAATGCCTTGAATCTCCGGCCCCGAAACTCATGCCCTGAATCTCATACCCTGAAACTCGTGCCCTGAATCTACTGCCCTGAAACTCATGCCCTGAATCACATGCCTTGAAACTCCTGCCCAGAATCTCAAGCCCTGAATCTCATGCCCTGAAAGTAATGCCCTGAATAACATGCACTTAAACTCCTGCGAACAATCTCTTCTGCAGAAACTCCTGCACTGAGACGCCTGCCCTGAATCTCCTGCCCTGAAAGTCATCCCCTGAATTACAAGCCCTGAAACCCCTGCCCTGAATCTCCTGCCCTGAAACTCATGCCCTGAATCTCCTGCCCTGAAACTCATGCCCTGAATCTCATGCCCTGAAACACCTGCCCTGAATATCAATCCCTGAAACTATAGCCTTGAATCTCATGCCCTAAATCTCCGACATTGAATCTCCCGCCCTGAATCTCCTGCCCAAAAACTCATGCCCTGAATCACATGCCCTGAAACTCATGCCCTGAATCTACAGACCTGAATCTCATGCTCTGAAACTAATGCGCTGAATAACATGCCCTGAAACTCCTGCCCACAATCCCTTCTGCAGAAACTCCTGCACTGAAACTCCTGCCCTGAATCTCCTGCCCTGAAAGTCATGCCTTGAATTACACGCCCTGAAAGACCTGCCCATAATCTCCAGCCCTGAAACTCATGCTCTGAAGCTCAGGCCCTAAAACTCCCGCCCTGAATCTCCATCCCGAAAACTCATGCCCTGAATCACATGCCCTGAAGCTCATGCCCTGAATCTCATCCCTGAAACTCCTGCCCTGAATATCATGCCCTGAAACTCATGCCCTGAAAATCATGCACTAAAACTCCGGCACTGAATCTACTGCCCTGAACCTCCTGCCCTAAAACTCATGCCCTGAACCACATGCCCTGAAACTCATGCCCTGAATCTCATGCCTTGAAACTAATGCCCTGAATCTCCTGCCCTGAAACTCATGCCCTGAATCTAATACCCTGAAATTCCTGCCCTGAATCTCATGCCCTGAAACTCATGCCCTGAATCTCATGCCATGAAACTCCTGCCCTGAATCTCCTGCCCTGAAACTCATGCCCTGAATCTCATGCCCTGAAACACCAGCCCTGAATCTCATGCCCTGAAACTCCTGCCCTGAATCTACTGCCCTGAAACTTTTCCCTGGATCTCATGCCCTGAAACTCCTGACCTGAATCTCCTGCCCTAAAACTCATGCCCTGAACCACATGCCCTGAAACTCATGCCCTGAATGTCATGCCCTGAAACTCCTGTACTGAAAGTCATGCCCTGAATCTCATGCCATGAATCTCATGCCTTGAAAGTAAAGCCCTGAATCTCCGGCCCTGAAACTCATTCCCTGAATTTCATGCCTTTGATATCATGCCCTCAATCTCATGCCCTGAACCTCCTGCCCTGAATCTCCTGCCCTGAAACTCATGCCCTGAATTTCATGCCCTGAAACTCCTGCCCTGAATTTCCTGCCCTGAAACTCATGCCCTGAATCTCATGCCCTGAAACTCCTGCCCAGAATCTCCTGCCCTGAAACTCATGCCCTGAATCTCATGCCCTGAAACACCAGCGCTGAAACTCCAGCACTGAAACTCCTGTCCTGCATCTCCTGCACTGAATCTCATGCCCTGAATCTCCTGCCCTAAAACTCCTGCGCAGAATCTCCAGCGCTGAAACTCCTGACCTGAATCTCTTCTGCAGAAACTCCTGCACTGTAACTCCTGCCCTGAATCTCCTGCCCTGAAACTCATGCCTTCAATCTCATGCCGTCAAACTCCGGCACTGAATCTCCTGTGCTGTATCTCCTGCCCTGAAACTCATTCCCTGAAACAAATGCTCTGAAAGTGCTGCCCTGAATCTCCACCCCTGAAACTCATGCCCTGAATCTCACGCCCTGAAACACCTGTACTGAAAGTCATGCCCTGAATCTCATGCCCTGAAACTCCTGCCCTGAATTTCCTGCCCTGAAACTCATGCCCTGAATCACATGCCCTGAAACTCCTGCCCAGAATCTCATGCCCTGAAACTCATGCCCTGCATCTCATACCCGGAAACACCAGCCCTGAAACTCCAGCACTGAAACTCCTGTCCTGAATCTCCTGCACTGAATCTCATGCCCTGAATACTCATCCCTTGAAAGTAATGCCCTGAATCTCCTGCCCTAAAACTCCTGCGCAGAATCCCCAGCCCTGAAACCACAGCGCTGAATCTCATGCCCTGACATTCCTGACCTGAATCTCTTCTGCAGAAACTCCAGCCCTGAATCTCATGCCCTGAAACACCTGTACTGAAAGTCATGCCCTGAATCTCATGCCCTGAAACTCCTGCCCTGAATCTCATACCTTGAAACTAATGCTCTGAATCTCCGGCCCTGAAACTCATGCCATGATTCGCCTGCCCTGAAACTCATGCCCTGAATCTCATGCCCTGAAACTCCTGCCCTGAATCTCAAGCCCTGAAACTACAGCCCTGAATCTCATGCCCTAAATTTCCGGCATTGAATCTCCCGCCCTGAATCTCCCGCCCTAAAACTCATGCCCTGCATCACATGCCCTGAAACTCATTCCCTGAATCTCATGCCCTGAAACTCCTGTACTGAATGTCATGCCCTGAATCTCATGCCCTAAAACTTCTGCCCTGAATCTCATGCCTTGAAACTAATGCCTTGAATCTCCGGCCCCGAAACTCATGCCCTGAATCTCATACCCTGAAACTCGTGCCCTGAATCTACTGCCCTGAAACTCATGCCCTGAATCACATGCCTTGAAACTCCTGCCCAGAATCTCAAGCCCTGAATCTCATGCCCTGAAAGTAATGCCCTGAATAACATGCACTTAAACTCCTGCGAACAATCTCTTCTGCAGAAACTCCTGCACTGAAACGCCTGCCCTGAATCCCCTGCCCTGAAAGTCATCCCCTGAATTACAAGCCCTGAAACCCCTGCCCTGAATCTCCTGCCCTGAAACTCATGCCCTAAATCTCCTGCCCTGAATCTCATGCCCTGAATCTCCTGCCCTGAAAGTCATCCCCTGAATTACAAGCCCTGAAACCCCTGCCCTGAATCTCCTGCCCTGAAACTCATGCCCTAAATCTCATGCCCTAAATCTCCTGCCCTGAATTTCATGCCCTGAATCTCCTGCCCTGAAACTCATGCCCTGAATCTCATGCCCTGAAACACCTGCCCTGAATATCAATCCCTGAAACTATAGCCGTGAATCTCATGCCCTAAATCTCCGACATTGAATCTCCCGCCCTGAATCTCCTGCCCAAAAACTCATGCCCTGAATCACATGCCCTGAAACTCATGCCCTGAATCTACAGACCTGAATCTCATGCCCTGAAACTAATGCGCTGAATAACATGCCCTGAAACTCCTGCCCACAATCCCTTCTGCAGAAACTCCTGCACTGAAACTCCTGCCCTGAATCTCCTGCCCTGAAAGTCATGCCTTGAATTACACGCCCTGAAAGACCTGCCCTGAATCTCCAGCCCTGAAACTCATGCTCTGAAGCTCAGGCCCTAAAACTCCCGCCCTGAATCTCCATCTCGAAAACTCATGCCCTGAATCACATGCCCTGAAGCTCATGCCCTGAATCTCATGCCCTGAAACTCCTGTGCTGAATGTCATGCCCTGAACCTCATGCCCTGAAACTTCCTGCCCTGAATATCATGCCCTGAAACTCATGCCCTGAAAATCATGCACTAAAACTCCGGCACTGAATCTACTGCCCTGAACCTCCTGCCCTAAAACTCATGCCCTGAACCACATGCCCTGAAACTCATGCCCTGAATCTCATGCCTTGAAACTAATGCCCTGAATCTCCGGCCCTGAAACTCATGCCCTGAATCTAATACCCTGAAATTCCTGCCCTGAATCTCATGCCCTGAAACAAATGCCCTGAATCTCATGCCATGAAACTCCTGCCCTGAATCTCCTGCCCTGAAACTCTTGTCCTGAATCTCATGCCCTGAAACACCAGCCCTGAATCTCATGCCCTGAAACTCCTGCCCTGAATCTACTGCCCTGAAACTTTTCCCTGGATCTCATCCCCTGCAACTCCTGACCTGAATCTCCTGCCCTAAAACTCATGCCCAGAACGACATGCCCTGAAACTCATGCCCTGAATGTCATGCCCTGAAACTCCTGTACTGAAAGTCATGCCCTGAATCTCATGCCATGAATCTCATGCCTTGAAAGTAAAGCGCTGAATCTCCGGCCCTGAAACTCATGCCCTGAATTTCATGCCTTTGATATCATGCCCTCAATCTCATGCAGTGAACCTCCTGCCCTGAATCTCCTGCCCTGAAACTCATGCCCTGAATTTCATGCCCTGAAACTCCTGCCCTGAATTTCCTGCCCTGAATTTCATGCCCTGAAACTCCTGCCCTGAATTTCCTGCCCTGAAACTCCTGACCTGAATCTCTTCTGCAGAAACTCCTGCACTGAAACTCCTGCCCTGAATCTCCTGCCCTGAAACTCATGCCTTCAATCTCATGCCTTGAAACTAATGCTCTGAATCTCCGGCCCTGAAACTCATTCCCTGAAACACATGCTCTGAAAGTGCTGCCCTGAATCTCCACCCCTGAAACTCATGCCCTGAATCTCACGCCCTGAAACATCTGTACTGAAAGTCATGCCCTGAATCTCATGCCCTGAAACTCCTGCCCTGAATCTCATGCCTTGAAACTAATGCTCTGAATCTCCGGCCCTGAAACTCATGCCCTGAATTTCATGCCCTGAAACTCCTGCACTGAATCTCAAGCCCTGAACCGCATGCCCTGAATCACATGCCCTGAAACTCATTCCCTGAATCTCATACCCTGAAACTGCTGTACTGAATGTCATGCCCTGAATCTCATGCCCTAAAACTCCTGCCCTGAATCTCATGCCTTGAAACTAATGCCCTGAATCTCCGGCCCCGAAACTCATGCCCTGAATCTCATACCCTGAAACTCGTGCCCTGAATCTACTGCCCTGAATCACATGCCTTGAAACTCCTGCCCAGAATCTCAAGCCCTGAATCTACAGCCCTGAATCTCATGCCCTGAAAGTAATGCCCTGAATAACATGCACTTAAACGCCTGCCAACAATCTCTTCTGCAGAAACTCCAGCACTGAAACTCCTGCCCTGAATCTCCTGCCCTGAAAGTCATGCCCTGAATTACACGCCCTGAAACCCCTGCCCTGAATCTCCTGCCCTGAAACTCATGCCCTGAATCTCATGCCCTAAATCTCCTGCCCTGCATCTCATGCCCTGAATCTCCTGCCCTGAAACTCATGCGCTGAATCTCATGCCCTGAAACTCCTGCCCTGAATCTCAATCCCTGAAACTATAGCCCTGAATCTCATGCCCTGAATCTCCTGCCCTGAAACTCATGCGCTGAATCTCATGCCCTGAAACTCCTGCCCTGAATCTCAATCCCTGAAACTATAGCTCTGAATCTCTTGCCCTAAATCTCCGACATTGAATCTCCCGCCCTGAATCTCCTGCCCAAAAACTCATGCCCTGAATCACATGCCCTGAAACTCATGCCCTGAATCTACAGACCTGAATCTCATGCCCTGAAACTAATCCGCTGAATAACATGCCCTGAAACTCCTGCCCACAATCCCTTCTGCAGAAAGTCCTGCACTGAAACTCCTGCCCTGAATCTCCTGCCCTAAAAGTCATGCCCTGAATTACACGCCCTGAAACCCCTGCCCTGAATCTCCTGCCCTGAAACTCATGCCCTGAATCTCATGCCCTGAAACTCCTGTACTGAATGTCACGCCCTGAATCTCATGCCCTGAAACTCCTGCCCTGAATCTCATGCCCTGAAACTCATGCCCTGAAAATCATGCCCTAAAACGCCGGCACTGAATCTACTGCCCTGATCCTCCTGCCCTAAAACTCATCCCCTGAACCACATGCCCTGAAACTCATGCCCTGAATCTCATTCGCTAAAACTCATTCCCTGAATCTCATGCCCTGAAACTCGTGCCCTGAATCTACTGCTCTGAATCACATGCCTTGAAACTCCTGCCCAGAATCTCAAGCCCTGAATCTACAGCCCTGAATCTCATGCCCTGAAAGTAATGCCCTGAATAACATGCACTTAAACGCCTGCCAACAATCTCTTCTGCAGAAACTCCAGCACTGAAACTCCTGCCCGGAATCTCCTACCCTGAAAGTAATGCCTGAATTACACGCCCTGAAACCCCTGCCCTGAATCTCCTGCCCTGAAACTCATGCCCTGAATCTCATGCCCTAAATCTCCGCCCTGAATCTCATGCCCTGAATCTCCTGCCCTGAAACTCATGCGCTGAATCTCATGCCCTGAAACTCCTGCACTGAATCTCAATCCCTGAAACTATAGCCCTGAATCTCATGCCCTGAATCTCCTGCCCTGAAACTCATGCGCTGAATCTCATGCCCTGAAACTCCTGCCCTGAATCTCAATCCCTGAAACTATAGCTCTGAATCTCATGCCCTAAATCTCCGACATTGAATCTCCCGCCCTGAATCTCCTGCCCAAAAACTCATGCCCTGAATCACATGCCCTGAAACTCATGCCCTGAATCTACAGACCTGAATCTCATGCCCTGAAACTAATGCGCTGAATAACATGCCCTGAAACTCCTGCCCACAATCCCTTCTGCAGAAAGTCCTGCACTGAAACTCCTGCCCTGAATCTCCTGCCCTGAAATTCATGCCCTGAATTACACGCCCTGAAACTCATGCCCTGAATCTCATGCCCTGAAACTCCTGCACTGAATGTCATGCCCTGAATCTCATGCCCTGAAACTCCTGCCCTGAATCTCATGCCCTGAAACTCATGCCCTGAAAATCATGCCCTAAAACGCGGGCACTGAATCTACTGCCCTGATCCTCCTGCCCTAAAACTCATCCCCTGAACCACATGCCCTGAAACTCATGCCCTGAATCTCATGCGCTAAAACTCATTCCCTGAATCTCATGCCCTGAAACTGCTGTACTGAATGTCATACCCTGAATCTCATGCCCTAAAACTCCTGCCCTGAATCTCATGCCTTGAAACTAATGCCCTGAATCTCAGCCCCGAAACTCATGCCCTGAATCTCACACCCTGAAACTCGTGCCCTGAATCTACTGCCCTGAATCACATGCCTTGAGACTCCTGCCCAGAATCTGAAGCCCTGAATCTACAGCCCTGAATCTCATGCCCTGAAAGTAATGCCCTGAATAACATGCACTTAAACTCCTGCCAACAATCTCTTCTGCAGAAACTCCAGCACTGAAACTCCTGCCCTGAATCTCCTGCCCTGAAACTCATGCCCTGAATCTCATGCCCTAAATCTCCTGCCCTGAATCTCATGCCCTGAATCTCCTGCCCTGAAACTCATGCGCTGAATCTCATGCCCTGAAACTCCTGCCCTGAATCTCAATCCCTGAAACTATAGCCCTGAATCTCATGCCCTGAATCTCCTGCCCTGAAACTCATGCGCTGAATCTCATGCCCTGAAACTCCTGCCCTGAATCTCAATCCCTTAAACTATAGCCCTGAATCTCATGCCCTAAATCTCCGACATTGAATCTCCCGCCCTGAATCTCCTGCCCAAAAACTCATGCCCTGAATCACATGCCCTGAAACTCATGCCCTGAATCTAGAGACCTGAATCTCATGCCCTGAAACTAATGCGCTGAATAACATGCCCTGAAACTCCTGCCCACAATCACTTCTGCAGAAACTCCTGCACTGAAACTCCTGCCCTGAATCACCTGCCCTGAAAGTCATGCCCTGCATTACACGCCCTGAAACCCCTGTCCTGAATCTCCAGCCCTGAAACTCATGCCCTGAATCTCATGCGCTGAAACTACTGTACTGAAAGTCATGCCCTGAATCTCATGCCCTGAAACTCCTGCCCTGAATCTCATGCCTTGAAACTAATGCCCTGAATCTCCGACCCTGAAACTCATGCCCTGAATCTAATACCCTGAAACTCCTGCCCTGAATCTCATGCCCTGAAACTCATGCCCTGAATCTCATGCCATGAAACTCCTGCCCTGATTCTCATGCCCTGAAACTCATGCCCTGAATCTCATGCCCTGAAACTCCTGCCCAGAATCTCCTGCCCTGAAACTCATGCCCTAAATCTCATGCCCTGAAACACCAGCCCTGAATCTCATGCCCTGAAACTCCTGCCCTGAATCTACTGCCCTGAAACTCATGCCCTGAACCACATGCCCTGAAACTCATGCCCTGAATCTCATGCCCTGAATCTCATGCCTTGAAAGTAATGCCCTGAATCTCCGGCCCTGAAACTCATGCCCTGAATTTCATGCCTTTGATATCATGCCCTCAATCTCATGCCATGAAGCTCCTGCCCTGAATCTCCTGCCCTGAAACTCATGCCCTGAATCTCATGCCCTGAAACTCCTGCCCTGAATTTCCTGCCCTGAAACTCATGCCCTGAATCTCATGCCCTGAAACTCCTGCCCTGAATCTCATACCCGGAAACACCAGCCCTGAAACTCCAGCACTGAAACTCCTGTCCTGAATCTCCTGCACTGAATCTCATGCCCTGAATCTCATACATTGAAAGTAATGCCCTGAATCTCCTGCCCTAAAACTCCTGCGCAGAATCTCCAGCCCTGAAACCACAGCGCTGAATCTCATGCCCTGACAGTCCTGACCTGAATCTCTTCTGCAGAAACTCCAGCCCTGAAACTCCTGCCCAGAAACTGCTGCCCTGAAACTCATGTCCTGAATCTCATGCCCTGAAACACAAGCCCTGAATCTCCTGCCCTGAACCTCCTGACCTGAATCTCATGCCCTGAAACACCTGTACTGAAAGTCATGCCCTGAATCTCATGCCCTGAAACTCCTGCCCTGAATCTCATGCCTTGAAACTAATGCTCTGAATCTCCGGCCCTGAAACTCATGCCCTGAATCGCCTGCCCTGAAACTCATGCCCTGAATCTCATGCCCTGAAATTCCTGCCCTGAATCTCAAGCCCTGAAACTACAGCCCTGAATCTCATGCCCTAAATTTCCGGCATTGAATCTCCCGCCCTGAATCTCCCGCCCTAAAACTCATGCCCTGCATCACATGCCCTGAAACTCATTCCCTGAATCTCATGCCCTGAAACTCCTGTACTGAATGTCATGCCCTGAATCTCATGCCCTAAAACTTCTGCCCTGAATCTCATGCCTTGAAACTAATGCCTTGAATCTCCGGCCCCGAAACTCATGCCCTGAATCTCATACCCTGAAACTCGTGCCCTGAATCTACTGCCCTGAAACTCATGCCCTGAATCACATGCCTTGAAACTCCTGCCCAGAATCTCAAGCCCTGAATCTACAGCCCTGAATCTCATGCCCTGAAAGTAATGCCCTGAATCTCATGCTCTGAATATCAATCCCTGAAACTATAGCCTTGAATCTCATGCCCTAAATCTCCGACATTGAATCTCCCGCCCTGAATCTCCTGCGCAAAAACTCATGCCCTGAATCACATGCCCTGAAACTCATGCCCTGAATCTACAGACCTGAATCTCATGCACTGAAACTAATGCGCTGAATAACATGCCCTGAAACTCCTGCCCACAATCCCTTCTGCAGAAACTCCTGCACTGAAACTCCTGCCCTGAATCTCCTGCCCTGAAAGTCATGCCTTGAATTACACGCCCTGAAAGACCTGCCCTGAATCTCCAGCCCTGAAACTCATGCTCTGAATCTCAGGCCCTAAAACTCCCGCCCTGAATCTCCATCCCGAAAACTCATGCCCTGAATCACATGCCCTGAAGCTCATGCCCTGAATCTTATGCCCTGAAACTCCTGTGCTGAATTTTATGCCCTGAACCTCATGCCCTGAAACTCCTGCCCTGAATCTCATGCCCTGAAACTCATGCCCTGAAAATCATGCACTAAAACTCCGGCACTGAATCTACTGCCCTGAACCTCCTGCCCTAAAACTCATGCCCTGAACCACATGCCCTGAAACTCATGCCCTGAATCTCATGCGCTGAAACTAATGTACTGAAAGTCATGCCCTGAATCTCATGCCCTGAAACTCCTGCCCTGAATCTCATGCCTTGAAACTAATGCCCTGAATCTCCGGCCCTGAAACTCATGCCCTGAATCTAATACCCTGAAATTCCTGCCCTGAATCTCATGCCCTGAAACTCATGCCCTGAATCTCATGCCATGAAACTCCTGCCCTGAATCTCCTGCCCTGAAACTCATGCCCTGAATCTCATGCCCTGAAACACCAGCCCTGAATCTCATGCCCTAAAACTCCTGCCCTGAATCTACTGCCCTGAAACTCATGCCCTGGATCTCATGCCCTGAAACTCCTGACCTGAATCTCCTGCCCTAAAACTCATGCCCTGAACCACATGCCCTGAAACTCATGCCCTGAATCTCATGCCCTGAAACTCCTGTACTGAAAGTCATGCTCTGAATCTCATGCCATGAATCTCATGCCTTGAAAGTAATGCCCTGAATCTCCGGCCCTGAAACTCATGCCCTGAATTTCATGCCTTTGATATCATGCCCTCAATCTCATGCCCTGAAGCTCCTGCCCTGAATCTCCTGCCCTGAAACTCATGCCCTGAATCTCATGCCCTGAAACTCCTGCCCTGAATTTCCTGCCCTGAAACTCATGCCCTGAATATCAATCCCTGAAACTATAGCCCTGAATCTCATGCCCTGAAACACCAGCCCTGAAACTCCAGCACTGAAACTCCTGTCCTGCATCTCCTGTACTGAATCTCATGCCCTGAATCTCCTGCCCTAAAACTCCTGCGCAGAATCTCCAGCGCTGAAACTCCTGACCTGAATCTCTTCTGCAGAAACTCCTGCACTGAAACTCATGCGCTCAATCTCATGCCCTCAAACTCCGGCACTGAATCTCCTGTGCTGTATCTCCTGCCCTGAAACTCATTCCCTGAAACACATGCTCTTAAAGTGCTGCCCTGAATCTCCACCCCTGAAACTCATGCCCTGAATCTCACGCCCTGAAACACCTGTACTGAAAGTCATGCCCTGAATCTCATGCCCTGAAACTCCTGCCCTGAATCTCATGCCTTGAAACTAATGCTCTGAATCTTCGGCCCTGAAACTCACGCCATGAATCTCATGCCCTGAATCTCCTGCCCTGAAACTCATGCCCTGAATTTCATGCCCAGAAACTTCTGCACTGAATCTCAAGCCCTGAAACTACAGCCCTGAATCTCATGCCCTAAATCTCCGGCCCCGAAACTCATGCCCTGAATCTCATACCCTGAAACTCGTGCCCTGAATCTACTGCCCTGAATCACATGCCTTGAAACTCCTGCCCAGAATCTCAAGCCCTGAATCTACAGCCCTGAATCTCATGCCCTGAAAGTAATGCCCTGAATAAAATGCACTTAAACGCCTGCCAACAATCTCTTCTGCAGAAACTCCAGCACTGAAACTCCTGCCCTGAATCTCCTGCCCTGAAAGTCATGCCCTGAATTACACGCCCTGAAACCCCTGCCCTGAATCTCCTGCCCTGAAACTCATGCCCTGAATCTCATGCCCTAAATCTCCTGCCCTGAATCTCATGCTCTGAATCTCCTGCCCTGAAACTCATGCGCTGAATCTCATGCCCTGAAACTCCTGCCCTGAATCTCAATCCCTGAAACTATAGCCCTGAATCTCATGCCCTGAATCTCCTACCCTGAAACTCATCCGCTGAATCTCATGCCCTGAAACTCCTGCCCTGAATCTCAATCCCTGAAACTATAGCTCTGAATCTCATGCCCTAAATCTCCGACATTGAATCTCCCGCCCTGAATCTCCTGCCCAAAAACTCATGCCCTGAATCACATGCCCTGAAACTCATGCCCTGAATCTGCAGAACTGAATCTCATGCCCTGAAACTAATGCGCTGAATAACATGCCCTGAAACTCCTGCCCACAATCCCTTCTGCAGAAAGTCCTGCACTGAATCTCCTGCCCTGAATCTCCTGCCCTGAAAGTCATGCCCTGAATTACACGCCCTGAAACCCCTGCCCTGAATCTCCTACCCTGAAACTCATGCCCTGAATCTCATGCCCTGAAACTCCTGTACTGAATGTCATGCCCTGAATCTCATGCCCTGAAACTCCTGCCCTGAATCTCATGCCCTGAAACTCATGCCCTGAAAATCATGCCCTAAAACGCCGGCACTGAATCTATTGCCCTGATCCTCCTGCCCTAAAACTCATCCCCTGAACCACATGCCCTGAAACTCATGCCCTGAATCTCATGCGCTAAAACTCATTCCCTGAATCTCATGCCCTGAAACTGCTGTACTGAATGTCATACCCTGAATCTCATGCCCTAAAACTCCTGCCCTGAATCTCATGCCTTGAAACTAATGCCCTGAATCTCAGGCCCCGAAACTCATGCCCTGAATCTCACACCCTGAAACTCGTGCCCTGAATCTACTGCCCTGAATCACATGCCTTGAAACTCCTGCCCAGAATCTGAAGCCCTGAATCTACAGCCCTGAATCTCATGCCCTGAATATCAATCCCTGAAACTATAGCCCTGAATCTCATGCCCTGAAACACCAGCCCTGAAACTCCAGCACTGAAACTCCTGTCCTGCATCTCCTGTGCTGAATCTCATGCCCTGAATCTCCTGCCCTAAAACTCCTGCGCAGAATCTCCAGCGCTGAAACTCCTGACCTGAATCTCTTCTGCAGAAACTCCTGCACTGAAACTCATGCCCTCAATCTCATGCCCTCAAACTCCGGCACTGAATCTCCTGTGCTGTATCTCCTGCCCTGAAACTCATTCCCTGAAACACATGCTCTGAAAGTGCTGCCCTGAATCTCCACCACTGAAACTCATGCCCTGAATCTCACGCCCTGAAACACCTGTACTGAAAGTCATGCCCTGAATCTCATGCCCTGAAATTCCTGCCCTGAATCTCATGCCTTGAAACTAATGCTCTGAATCTTCGGCCCTGAAACTCACGCCATGAATCTCATGCCCTGAATCTCCTGCCCTGAAACTCATGCCCTGAATTTCATGCCCTGAAACTCCTGCACTGAATCTCAAGCCCTGAAACTACAGCCCTGAATCTCATGCCCTAAATCTCCGGCATTGAATCTCCCGCCCTGAATCTCATGCCCTGAAACTCATGCCCTGAATCACATGCCCTGAAACTCATTCCCTGAATCTCATGCCCTGAAACTGCTGTACTGAATGTCATGCCCTGAATCTCATGCCCTAAAACTCCTGCCCTGAATCTCATGCCTTGAAACTAATGCCCTGAATCTCCGGCCCCGAAACTCATGCCCTGAATCTCATACCCTGAAACTCGTGCCCTGAATCTACTGCCCTGAATCACATGCCTTGAAACTCCTGCCCAGAATCTCAAGCCCTGAATCTACAGCCCTGAATCTCATGCCCTGAAAGTAATGCCCTGAATAACATGCACTTAAACGCCTGCCAACAATCTCTTCTGCAGACACTCCAGCACTGAAACTCCTGCCCTGAATCTCCTGCCCTGAAAGTCATGCCCTGAATTACACGCCCTGAAACCCCTGCCCTGAATCTCCTGCCCTGAAACTCATGCCCTGAATCTCATGCCCTAAATCTCCTGCCCTGAATCTCATGCCCTGAATCTCCTGCCCTGAAACTCATGCGCTGAATCTCATGCCCTGAAACTCCTGCCCTGAATCTCAATCCCTGAAACTATAGCCCTGAATCTCATGCCCTGAATCTCCTACCCTGAAACTCATGCGCTGAATCTCATGCCCTGAAACTTCTGCCCTGAATCTCAATCCCTGAAACTATAGCTCTGAATCTCATGCCCTAAATCTCCGACATTGAATCTCCCGCCCTGAATCTCCTGCCCAAAAACTCATGCCCTGAATCTCATGCCCTGAAACTAATGCGCTGAATAACATGCCCTGAAACTCCTGCCCACAATCCCTTCTGCAGAAAGTCCTGCACTGAATCTCCTGCCCTGAATCTCCTGCCCTGAAAGTCATGCCCTGAATTACACGCCCTGAAACCCCTGCCCTGAATCTCCTGCCCTGAAACTCATGCCCTGAATCTCATGCCCTGAAACTCCTGTACTGAATGTCATGCCCTGAATCTCATGCCCTGAAACTCCTGCCCTGAATCTCATGCCCTGAAACTCATGCCCTGAAAATCATGCCCTAAAACGCCGGCACTGAATCTACTGCCCTGATCCTCCTGCCCTAAAACTCATCCCCTGAACCACATGCCCTGAAACTCATGCCCTGAATCTCATGCGCTAAAACTCATTCCCTGAATCTCATGCCTTGAAATTGCTGTACTGAATGTCATACCCTGAATCTCATGCCCGAAAACTCCTGCCCTGAATCTCATGCCCCGAAACTCATGCCCTGAATCTCACACCCTGAAACTCGTGCCCTGAATCTACTGCCTTGAATCACATGCCTTGAAACTCCTGTCCAGAATCTGAAGCCCTGAATCTACAGCCCTGAATCTCATGCCTTGAAAGTAATGCCCTGAATAACATGCACTTAAACTCCTGCCAACAATCTCTTCTGCAGAAACTCCTGCACTGAAACTCCTGCCCTGAATCTCCTGCCCTGAAAGTCATGCCCTGAATTACAAGCCCTGATACCCCTGCCCTGAATCTCCACCACTGAAACTCATTCCCTGAATCTCACGCCCTGAAACACCTGTACTGAAAGTCATGCCCTGAATCTCATGCCCTGAAACTCCTGCCCTGAATCTCATGCCTTGAAACTAATCCTCTGAATCTTCGGCCCTGAAACTCACGCCATGAATCTCATGCCCTGAATCTCCTGCCCTGAAACTCATGCCCTGAATTTCATGCCCTGAAACTCCTGCACTGAATCTCAAGCCCTGAAACTACAGCCCTGAATCTCATGCCCTAAATCTCCGGCATTGAATCTCCCGCCCTGAATCTCATGCCCTGAAACTCATGCCCTGAATCACATGCCCTGAAACTCATTCCCTGAATCTCATGCCCTGAAACTGCTGTACTGAATGTCATGCCCTGAATCTCATGCCCTAAAACTCCTGCCCTGAATCTCATGCCTTGAAACTAATGCCCTGAATCTCCGGCCCCGAAACTCATGCCCTGAATCTCATACCCTGAAACTCGTGCCCTGAATCTACTGCCCTGAATCACATGCCTTGAAACTCCTGCCCAGAATCTCAAGCCCTGAAACACCAGCCCTGAATCTCCTGCCCTGAAAGTCATGCCCTGAATTACACGCCCTGAAACCCCTGCCCTGAATCTCCTGCCCTGAAACTCATGCCCTGAATCTCATGCCCAAAATCTCCTGCCCTGAATCTCATGCCCTGAATCTCCTGCCCTGAAACTCATGCGCTGAATCTCATGCCCTGAAACTCCTGCCCTGAATCTCAATCCCTGAAACTATAGCCCTGAATCTCATGCCCTGAATCTCCTACCCTGAAACTCATGCGCTGAATCTCATGCCCTGAAACTCCTGCCCTGAATCTCAATCCCTGAAACTATAGCTCTGAATCTCATGCCCTAAATCTCCGACAGTGAATCTCCCGCCCTGAATCTCCTGCCCAAAAACTCATGCCCTGAATCTCATGCCCTGAAACTAATGCGCTGAATAACATGCCCTGAAACTCCTGCCCACAATCCCTTCTGCAGAAAGTCCTGCACTGAATCTCCTGCCCTGAATATCCTGCCCTGAAAGTCATGCCCTGAATTACACGCCCTGAAACCCCTGCCCTGAATCTCCTGCCCTGAAACTCATGCCCTGAATCTCATGCCCTGAAACTCCTGTACTGAATCTCAATCCCTTAAACTATAACCCTGAATCTCATGCCCTAAATCTCCGACATTGAATCTCCCGCCCTGAATCTCCTGCCCAAAAACTCATGCCCTGAATCACATGCCCTGAAACTCATGCCCTGAATCTAGAGACCTGAATCTCATGCCCTGAAACTAATGCGCTGAATAACATGCCCTGAAACTCCTGCCCACAATCACTTCTGCAGAAACTCCTGCACTGAAATTCCTGCCCTGAATCACCTGCCCTGAAAGTCATGCCCTGCATTACACGCCCTGAAACCCCTGCCCTGAATCTCCAGCCCTGAAACTCATGCCCTGAACCACATGCCCTGAAACTCATGCCCTGAATCTCATGCGCTGAAACTACTGTACTGAAAGTCATGCCCTGAATCTCATGCCCTGAAACTCCTGCCCTGAATCTCATGCCTTGAAACTAATGTCCTGAATCTCCGGCCCTGAAACTCATGCCCTGAAACTCATGCGCTGAATCTCATGCCCTGAAACTCCTGCCCTGAATCTCAATCCCTGAAACTATAGCCCTGAATCTCATGCCCTGAATCTCCTACCCTGAAACTCATGCGCTGAATCTCATGCCCTGAAACTCCTGCCCTGAATCTCAATCCCTGAAACTATAGCTCTGAATCTCATGCCCTAAATCTCCGACATTGAATCTCCCGCCCTGAATCTCCTGCCCAAAAACTCATGCCCTGAATCTCATGCCCTGAAACTAATGCGCTGAATAACATGCCCTGAAACTCCTGCCCACAATCCCTTCTGCAGAAAGTCCTGCACTGAATCTCCTGCCCTGAATATCCTGCCCTGAAAGTCATGCCCTGAATTACACGCCCTGAAACCCCTGCCCTGAATCTCCTGCCCTGAAACTCATGCCCTGAATCTCATGCCCTGAAACTCCTGTACTGAATCTCAATCCCTTAAACTATAACCCTGAATCTCATGCCCTAAATCTCCGACATTGAATCTCCCGCCCTGAATCTCCTGCCCAAAAACTCATGCCCTGAATCACATGCCCTGAAACTCATGCCCTGAATCTAGAGACCTGAATATCATGCCCTGAAACTAATGCGCTGAATAACATGCCCTGAAACTCCTGCCCACAATCACTTCTGCAGAAACTCCTGCACTGAAATTCCTGCCCTGAATCACCTGCCCTGAAAGTCATGCCCTGCATTACACGCCCTGAAACCCCTGCCCTGAATCTCCAGCCCTGAAGCTCATGCCCTGAACCACATGCCCTGAAACTCATGCCCTGAATCTCATGCGCTGAAACTACTGTACTGAAAGTCATGCCCTGAATCTCATGCCCTGAAACTCCTGCCCTGAATCTCATGCCTTGAAACTAATGTCCTGAATCTCCGGCCCTGAAACTCATGCCCTGAATCTAATACCCTGAAACTCCTGCCCTGAATCTCATGTCCTGAAACTCATGCCCTGAATCTCATGCCATGAAACTCCTGCCCTGACTCTCATGCCCTGAAACTCATGCCCTGAATCTCATGCCCTGAAACTCCTGCCCAGAATCTCCTGCCCTGAAACTCATTCCCTAAATCTCATGCCCTGAAACACCAGCCCTGAATCTCATGCCCTGAAACTCCTGCCCTGAATCTACTGCCCTGAAACTCATGCCCTGAACCACATGCCCTGAAACTCATGCCCTGAATCTCATGCCCTGAATCTCATGCCTTGAAAGTAATGCCCTGAATCTCCGGCCCTGAAACTCATGCCCTGAATTTCATGCCTTTGATATCATGCCCTCAATCTCATGCCATGAAGCTCCTGCCCTGAATCTCCTGCCCTGAAACTCATGCCCTGAATCTCATGCCCTGAAACTCCTGCCCTGAATTTCCTGCCCTGAAACTCATGCCCTGAATCTCATGCCCTGAAACTCCTGCACTGAATCTACTGCCCTGAATCACATGCCTTGAAACTCCTGCCCAGAATCTCAAGCCCTGAAACACCAGCCCTGAATCTCCTACCCTGAAAGTCATGCCCTGAATTACACGCCCTGAAACCCCTGCCCTGAATCTCCTGCCCTGAAACTCATGCCCTGAATCTCATGCCCTAAATCTCCTGCCCTGAATCTCATGCCCTGAATCTCCTGCCCTGAAACTCATGCGCTGAATCTCATGCCCTGAAACTCCTGCCCTGAATCTCAATCCCTGAAACTATAGCCCTGAATCTCATGCCCTGAATCTCCTACCCTGAAACTCATGCGCTGAATCTCATGCCCTGAAACTCCTGCCCTGAATCTCAATCCCTGAAACTATAGCTCTGAATCTCATGCCCTAAATCTCCGACATTGAATCTCCCGCCCTGAATCTCCTGCCCAAAAACTCATGCCCTGAATCTCATGCCCTGAAACTAATGCGCTGAATAACATGCCCTGAAACTCCTGCCCACAATCCCTTCTGCAGAAAGTCCTGCACTGAATCTCCTGCCCTGAATCTCCTGCCCTGAAAGTCATGCCTGAATTACACGCCCTGAAACCCCTGCCCTGAATCTCCTACCCTGAAACTCATGCCCTGAATCTCATGCCCTGAAACTCCTGTACTGAATGTCATGCCCTGAATCTCATGCCCTGAAACTCCTGCCCTGAATCTCATGCCCTGAAACTCATGCCCTGAAAATCATGCCCTAAAACGCCGGCACTGAATCTACTGCCCTGATCCTCCTGCCCTAAAACTCATCCCCTGAACCACATGCCCTGAAACTCATGCCCTGAATCTCATGCGCTAAAACTCATTCCCTGAATCTCATGCCCTGAAACTGCTGTACTGAATGTCATACCCTGAATCTCATGCCCTAAAACTCCTGCCCTGAATCTCATGCCTTGAAACTAATGCCCTGAATCTCAGGCCCCGAAACTCATGCCCTGAATCTCACACCCTGAAACTCGTGCCCTGAATCTACTGCCCTGAATCACATCCCTTGAAACTCCTGCCCAGAATCTGAAGCCCTGAATCTACAGCCCTGAATCTCATGCCCTGAATATCAATCCCTGAAACTATAGCCCTGAATCTCATGCCCTGAAACACCAGCCCTGAAACTCCTGCGCAGAATCTCCAGCGCTGAAACTCCTGACCTGAATCTCTTCTGCAGAAACTCCTGCACTGAAACTCATGCCCTCAATCTCATGCCCTCAAACTCCGGCACTGAATCTCCTGTGCTGTATCTCCTGCCCTGAAACTCATTCCCTGAAACACATGCTCTGAAAGTGCTGCCCTGAATCTCCACCACTGAAACTCATTCCCTGAATCTCACGCCCTGAAACACCTGTACTGAAAGTCATGCCCTGAATCTCATGCCCTGAAACTCCTGCCCTGAATCTCATGCCTTGAAACTAATCCTCTGAATCTTCGGCCCTGAAACTCACGCCATGAATCTCATGCCCTGAATCTCCTGCCCTGAAACTCATGCCCTGAATTTCATGCCCTGAAACTCCTGCACTGAATCTCAAGCCCTGAAACTACAGCTCTGAATCTCATGCCCTAAATCTCCGGCATTGAATCTCCCGCCCTGAATGTCATGCCCTGAAACTCATGCCCTGAATCACATGCCCTGAAACTCATTCCCTGAATCTCATGCCCTGAAACTGCTGTACTGAATGTCATGCCCTGAATCTCATGCCCTAAAACTCCTGCCCTGAATCTCATGCCTTGAAACTAATGCCCTGAATCTCCGGCCCCGAAACTCATGCCCTGAATCTCATACCCTGAAACTCGTGCCCTGAATCTACTGCCCTGAATCACATGCCTTGAAACTGCTGCCCAGAATCTCAAGCCCTGAAACACCAGCCCTGAATCTCCTGCCCTGAAAGTCATGCCCTGAATTACACGCCCTGAAACCCCTGCCCTGAATCTCCTGCCCTGAATCTCATGCCCTGAATCTCATGCCCAAAATCTCCTGCCCTGAATCTCATGCCCTGAATCTCCTGCCCTGAAACTCATGCGCTGAATCTCATGCCCTGAAACTCCTGCCCTGAATCTCAATCCCTGAAACTATAGCCCTGAATCTCATGCCCTGAATCTCCTACCCTGAAACTCATGCGCTGAATAACATGCCCTGAAACTCCTGCCCACAATCCCTTCTGCAGAAAGTCCTGCACTGAATCTCCTGCCCTGAATATCCTGCCCTGAAAGTCATGCCCTGAATTACACGCCCTGAAACCCCTGCCCTGAATCTCCTGCCCTGAAACTCATGCCCTGAATCTCATGCCCTGAAACTCCTGTACTGAATCTCAATCCCTTAAACTATAACCCTGAATCTCATGCCCTAAATCTCCGACATTGAATCTCCCGCCCTGAATCTCCTGCCCAAAAACTCATGCCCTGAATCACATGCCCTGAAACTCATGCCCTGAATCTAGAGACCTGAATCTCATGCCCTGAAACTAATGCGCTGAATAACATGCCCTGAAACTCCTGCCCACAATCACTTCTGCAGAAACTCCTGCACTGAAATTCCTGCCCTGAATCACCTGCCCTGAAAGTCATGCCCTGCATTACACGCCCTGAAACCCCTGCCCTGAATCTCCAGCCCTGAAACTCATGCCCTGAACCACATGCCCTGAAACTCATGCCCTGAATCTCATGCGCTGAAACTACTGTACTGAAAGTCATGCCCTGAATCTCATGCCCTGAAACTCCTGCCCTGAATCTCATGCCTTGAAACTAATGTCCTGAATCTCCGGCCCTGAAACTCATGCCCTGAATCTAATACCCCTGAAACTCCTGCCCTGAATCTCATGCCCTGAAACTCATGCCCTGAATCTCATGCCATGAAACTCCTGCCTGATTCTCATGCCCTGAAACTCATGCCCTGAATCTCATGCCCTGAAACTCCTGCCCAGAATCTCCTGCCCTGAAACTCATTCCCTAAATCTCATGCCCTGAAACACCAGCCCTGAATCTCATGCCCTGAAACTCCTGCCCTGAATCTACTGCCCTGAAACTCATGCCCTGAACTACATGCCCTGACACTCATGCCCTGAATCTCATGCCCTGAATCTCATGCCTTGAAAGTAATGCCCTGAATCTCCGCCCTGAAACTCATGCCCTGAATTTCATGCCTTTGATATCATGCCCTCAATCTCATGCCATGAAGCTCCTGCCTGAATCTCCTGCCCTGAAACTCATGCCCTGAATCTCATGCCCTGAAACACTCCTGCCCTGAATTTCCTGCCTGAAACTCATGCCCTGAATCTCATGCCCTGAAACTCCTGCACTGAATCTACTGCCCTGAATCACATGCCTTGAAACTCCTGCCCAGAATCTCAAGCCCTGAAACACCAGCCCTGAATCTCCTGCCCTGAAAGTCATGCCCTGAATTACACGCCCCTGAAACCCCTGCCCTGAATCTCCTGCCCTGAAACTCATGCCCTGAATCTCATGCCCTAAATCTCCTGCCCTGAATCTCATGCCCTGAATCTCCTGCCCTGAAACTCATGCGCTGAATCTCATGCCCTGAAACTCCTGCCCTGAATCTCAATCCCTGAAACTATAGCCCTGAATCTCATGCCCTGAATCTCCTACCCTGAAACTCATGCGCTGAATCTCATGCCCTGAAACTCCTGCCCTGAATCTCAATCCCTGAAACTATAGCTCTGAATCTCATGCCCTAAATCTCCGACATTGAATCTCCCGCCCTGAATCTCCTGCCCAAAAACTCATGCCCTGAATCTCATGCCCTGAAACTAATGCGCTGAATAACATGCCCTGAAACTCCTGCCCACAATCCCTTCTGCAGAAAGTCCTGCACTGAATCTCCTGCCCTGAATCTCCTGCTCTGAAAGTCATGCCCTGAATTTCATGCCTTTGATATCATGCCCTCAATCTCATGCCATGAAGCTCCTGCCCTGAATCTCCTGCCCTGAAACTCATGCCCTGAATCTCATGCCCTGAAACTCCTGCCCTGAATTTCCTGCCCTGAAACTCATGCCCTGAATCTCATGCCCTGAAACTCCTACACTGAATCTACTGCCCTGAATCACATGCCTTGAAACTCCTGCCCAGAATCTCAAGCCCTGAAACACCAGCCCTGAATCTCCTGCCCTGAAAGTCATGCCCTGAATTACACGCCCTGAAACCCCTGCCCTGAATCTCCTGCCCTGAAACTCATGCCTGAATCTCATGCCCTAAATCTCCTGCCCTGAATCTCATGCCCTGAATCTCCTGCCCTGAAACTCATGCGCTGAATCTCATGCCCTGAAACTCCTGCCCTGAATCTCAATCCCTGAAACTATAGCCCTGAATCTCATGCCCTGAATCTCCTACCCTGAAACTCATGCGCTGAATCTCATGCCCTGAAACTCCTGCCCTGAATCTCAATCCCTGAAACTATAGCTCTGAATCTCATGCCCTAAATCTCCGACATTGAATCTCCCGCCCTGAATCTCCTGCCCAAAAACTCATGCCCTGAATCTCATGCCCTGAAACTAATGCGCTGAATAACATGCCCTGAAACTCCTGCCCACAATCCCTTCTGCAGAAAGTCCTGCACTGAATCTCCTGCCCTGAATCTCCTGCTCTGAAAGTCATGCCCTGAATTACACGCCCTGAAACCCCTGCCCTGAATCTCCTGCCCTGAAACTCATGCCCCTGAATCTCATGCCCTGAAACTCCTGTACTGAATGTCATGCCCTGAATCTCATGCCCTGAAACTCCTGCCCTGAATCTCATGCCCTGAAACTCATGCCCTGAAAATCATGCCCTAAAACGACGGCACTGAATCTACTGCCCTGATCCTCCTGCCCTAAAACTCATCCCCTGAATCACATGCCCTGAAACTCATGCCCTGAATCTCATGCGCTAAAACTCATTCCCTGAATCTCATGCCTTGAAACTGCTGTACTGAATGTCATACCCTGAATCTCATGCCCTAAAACTCCTGCCCTGAATCTCATGCCCCGAAACTCATGCCCTGAATCTCACACCCTGAAACTCGTGCCCTGAATCTACTGCCTTGAATCACATGCCTTGAAACTCCTGCCCAGAATCTGAAGCCCTGAATCTACAGCCCTGAATCTCATGCCTTGAAAGTAATGCCCTGAATAACATGCACTTAAACTCCTGCCAACAATCTCTTCTGCAGAAACTCCTGCACTGAAACTCCTGCCCTGAATCTCCTGCCCTGAAAGTCATGCCCTGAATTACAAGCCCTGAAACCCCTGCCCTGAATCTCCTGCCCTGAAACTCATGCCCAGAATCTCATGCCCTAAATCTCCTGCCCTGAATCTCAATCCCTGAAGCTATAGCCCAGAATCTCATGCCCTGAATCTGCTGCCCTGAAACTCATGCGCTGAATCTCACGCCCTGAAACTCCTGCCCTGAATCTCAATCCCTTAAACTATAGCCCTGAATCTCATGCCCTAAATCTCCGACATTGAATCTCCCGCCCTGAATCTCCTGCCCAAAAACTCATGCCCTGAATCACATGCCTGAAACTCATGCCCTGAATCTAGAGACCTGAATCTCATGCCCTAAAACTAATGCGCTGAATAACATGCCCTGAAACTCCTGCCCACAATCACTTCTGCAGAAACTCCTGCACTGAAACTCCTGCCCTGAATCACCTGCCCTGAAAGTCATGCCCTGCATTACACGCCCTGAAACCCCTGTCCTGAATCTCCAGCCCTGAAACTCATGCCCTGAACCACATGCCCTGAAACTCATGCCCTGAATCTCATGCGCTGAAACTACTGTACTGAAAGTCATGCCCTGAATCTCATGCCCTGAAACTCCTGCCCTGAATCTCATGCCTTGAAACTAATGTCCTGAATCTCCGCGCCTGAAACTCATACCCTGAATCTAATACCCTGAAACTCCTGCCATGAATCTCATGCCCTGAAACTCATGCCCTGAATCTCATGCCATGAAACTCCTGCCCTGATTCTCATGCCCTGAAACTCATGCCCTGAATCTCATGCCTGAAACTCCTGCCCAGAATCTCTGCCCTGAAACTCATGCCTAAATCTCATGCCCTGAAAC